>NC_026504.1:1160807-1457252 GCF_000182925.2 Neurospora crassa OR74A
TCCCCAATATTTAAAATATTATTAAATATTACTCGAAACTTAGAATAATTTATATAAATATATACCGCTATTCTAAAAAAAGAAATTATCCTAAAAGAAATATACTACCAATACAATAGCAATTTCTATAAGGAGCAAGCCTCTACTCTCTCCGTCTCTTCTCTTCTATAACTGAATTCTAATAATAAATACCTCCAAGTTCCTCTCCTTTACTATATTCGAAATAGCTTCTATTATAATATAATTATTAATACTATTTTAAAGTACGCCCTAAACTAATATACTTACAATACTTATAATAATAAAAATATTAAGGCTAAAAACTTCTTTAACCTATACTTAATTTCGCTAATATTAAATATATATAGGCTTATTGAATATAATTATATAATTTCCAATTATTAGTATCCTAATAGCCGTATAAATTACTAAACTAAATTTCTTTTTACTTAAATAAATAACTAAGGTTATCTTCGTATTTTCGTTCGAATAATTTACAAATTTAATAATAATCGTTACTCCTTTAATAATAAATTACTACTCGAAATTAAAAGGGACAAACTTCTTAATAATAATAGATAATTATTAGAGGGTAGCACTAATTTTACTCGGACTAACTTTCGCTATAATATTAGCCTAATACTTCGATACTTTTTAAACGCCTTTCTTAATTTCCTTTAATATATCCTTCTTCAAATCGTCAAAATCCTTCTTAGTAATAAACTAATCGGTTCTAACCTTATTAGCCTCGGGTTGCGTAGACCCACTTTTTCCAATGTATACCTTCGTAAATTTAAGAAATAATTCTTAAACCCAACGACAATCTATAGTCGAAATAGTATTATAGTCCGTAGACTTATTCGTTTTAATAATAAACTTCTTTAATATTTTATCGTTTTCTTCTATTTTATCCGAGGTCTTTATAGTAAGTACGGCTTCAGGATCGTTATATACTAAAATTTCTATGAGCGGGTTATAGATGCTATTTTTGAATTTACAAGTACTGCTATCGATAGCCATCGGCAACGACAATACAACGCCGTCGCTACGCTCGTCGTAGGATATCGTAAGGGACGTAAACGACCCTCCTAAGTCGATTACCATTGTTAGTTTTCGTTTTAGAGCACTCCTCGACCAGAAATCGGCGTTTCCGGTTTCAAAGCAGTTTTGGCTAATTTATATAATTAAATTAAATTATAGTATTATAATCGCTCTTAATTACTTTTCTTTAAAACCGATATATATAAATAGGGTTTTGGCGTAGTAGCCTTTTAGTTTATAAATAAATAGAATAGTGAGGATATATTTGGATGTAATATTCCTATTAAGCAAATTTGTTTAATCGCTTTTATTTTTTAAGAAATAATTCTTACTGAGAAGTATTATAGCTTTACGGAAATTAAAATTGTAGTAATAATTTAGACTTTAAAGAAATAGCGGAAAATGGTTTAATCCAATGAGTATCCTATTATTATTTTAATAGATTATTCGCCGGCGAAAGGGATTTTGAAATATATATTTCTAACTACTATAGATTTGGTTAAAGCGAATTTTAAGTTGGTTAACGCGGTAAATTGGGTATTGTAATTTCGGTTAAACGTTTTCTATATTTTAGGATTATTAAATATTGTACCCGATGTACTATTATGGTTTCCGATAGAATTTAATTACTATATTAATTATAATAATATAAATTAATTAGAAAATATATAAGTAAATTGGGTGGAATTAGCGGCGCTAGATTTCTATTCCGTTATATTGGTATTAATATAAGAATTTAAAGCGAAGATTGTAGAAGGTTATAAGACGGATTTGTAGTACTAAAAGATTATTAATATATTATATACTATAGTTTAATCGATGGCGAATTTGGTACCTCCGCCGAATTCATTACTAAGGCGTATAGATTGTAGAGGCTATTTATTAGCCGGCCTATTTAAATTCTATAATAATATCCTCTTTTATATCGATTATAATAATAAGAAGCGGATTTGCCTTCTTTTAAATTGCGTACCCGAAATTCTAGTCTTAGTATATAATAAAAAATAATATACCGGGGTTAATTATATAATAATTAAATTTAATTATATTTATTTTTATTGTAAAATATAGAAAGTAAGGTTGTATATTAATTACTACCGAGTTTATTAAGAGTATTAGACCGATTATTAATTAATGCTAGGGGAGCTTTAATTTATTCGCTCCTTACTGCAACCCTTTTATATTATAATTACCGACTTTGTAATTAATATACTTATTATAAATATATAGGGGACTTTTTGGGCGCTACTAGGTTATCCGTTATTAAATACTATAAGTACCGATATATATAAATTTAATAAGAAAGTCTTATTAATAACCAATTATTTTATATATACGGTAAAGGATTAGGCGATAGTGAAATTGCAGGCTTAGGGTTTTACCAATTAAGGTATTTTATAGAGGATTATTAGCAATTAAAATATAAAGTTCGTATCCGAAATATAGAGAGAGATCTTTTTTACTTACAGAATTAAATTGCTTTATTCTATAGCGTATTATTCCTAAATAGATAAATAATTTAAGTATATTAATTAGACTATTAAAACTACTATTCGCTTTTACTACGCTACTTCTAATTAACTATAGACTAATATTCTACTTACTATTTAATATTAATTTAATAATTTAATATATATTATATTAAGAATAAATTTAAATAAAGTAGTATATAGGTTTAAACTTTGGTTGATATTAGATATTTTCGTTAGGTTTTCCAATAAAAAGATTTTATTTAGTATAATAGCCCTATAAGTATTTAGGTTGGGATATTAGGAGGAAGTAGCCGAATTAATCGATGAGGTAAGTATAATAATAAAATAGTATTATAATACGAAGTATATTCCTATATAATTCGAAGTCGGGGATATAATTTATATTCGATTTGGTAATAAATATAAGTTGTTTGGAAAGCCGAAGCGAAAGTAGTTAATATTAAAATTAGGTCTATATTATATTATAAAGAAGGTTAGATATTTCGCTTATAAATTCGACTTCCTGAGGGATTTAAAGCTCTATCGTATAGTATCGGTAGTTTAATTATATAAAATAGTTAAGGGCCCGGATCCCTTTTAAAAATAAGAAGATCCTCTTATTGAGATAGAATTAAATAATTAAATACTTTTCGTTCTAAGAAAGATTGTAGAATATTATATAAAGGTTTATAAGTATAGAGGCGAAGTAATTGAATTCCTAGTTATAAAGAAAAATATACTAAGAATAAATATACGTTAATTAAAGCGCTTAATATTAATAAATTTCAATAAGAAGATAGTATAAAAATATAAAAGAAGGTTCCTTATTAATTGGTAGAAGGAGAGAGAATAGTTTAGATATATTCCGTTAGAATAGATGCTAGTAAAGACCGTCCTACGGATTAATATAATTATTACTTTACTAGCGGCGGCGAAAGAAAAGGGTTTAGTAGAAGGAGTGTAGCTTGTATTTGCTGCGTAAGGAGATAGGACGAATTTGTTAACCCTTCAATTAGTAATGGATTTGTTATTGGCGCCTAAGGCTAGCTGAGTTCGTTACTCTCCTTACTATTAATAAAGGGCGTTGTACGGGCTTTAGAGTGTTTTCTTTTATTTATTTTCGTTTATAATTTGTTTTTTTTATTATATAAAGTTTTCTTATTTAGTATTTACCTTTTTCTTCTTTAATAATTATTATTTTTTTTGCTTTTATTATTTATAAATAATATTAATATTATTTCTTTCTAAATTAGGAGTTTGTAATCTATTACCTTCTATTAATTTTTTTTATTTCTTTTATTTTTTACAATTATTCTTTCTTTATTTATTTATTTTAAATATTTAAGTAAAATTTTACGATAAGTTCTAAATTGTTGCTATTTAATTCGTTATTTTTTATCTTTCCTTTTCCTTATTTATTCTAAATATATTAAATTTAATAGAAATTATTTTATTTATAGTGTAAGTACTTTAAATTAGGTTTTATTATAGTAGACCTAATGTCTAATCCTTATAGATAGTGTCGAATTTATATTACGGCTATAGATTCTCTTAATTTTATTAATAATATTAGTTATAATTTTATTATTAATTTAGTATAGTAAGATAAAGAAATATTAGAGGCGGTATATTGTAAAATGCTAAATATAATAAAGGATAATAATAATTGTATTATATTTAATTATAATATTTATATAAATAATGTAACGGATAAATATATTTTAGCTATTTTTGGTAATAATTTAGTCGTTTAACTATTTTAATAGGTTATTAATTTTATTTTAGTTTTCGCTATACCCTATTGTAAATAAGTTAAATATTTCTATTGCTTTATTCGTTGCTAAGTATAGGTTTAAATTGAGTGCTCCTTAGGGAGATAGGTATAGTAATAAGGAATATTTAAGATTATTCGCTTTTATAAGTTTGAGTTGTAGTTGTGCGATTAAGAGTTGGATAAAGTTTTATAGATAATTTAGTATTTATTTATACGCTGGTATTAAACCCTATATTTAGAGACTATTTTAGGCTTTATATTGGAGAAGGATAGCGAAATTATAAAAGTTAATATAATCCTCTTTTTATTAGTCGTTGGGATTGATGTTGCTATTGATTTTTTGTTTGTTATCGCTTTCCGAGATGTGGATTTTACTTCCATTGTAATATATAAATTGAAGTATAATATAGTATTTAACCCTAAGGGGGTTAGTAGTAGTTAGTAGGTGTAGTACTTGGATAGTTAGTATATTTAGGCTTTTATAGGGTTTTAAATTGTATTCTACGAGTATAATATTAATATTATATAGACTAATTTTGTAGTTTAACGTTTTATTCTTTATAATCCTTTTAAATATTTGCGCGAGAGTATAAAGATTATTGCCCTAAAGGGCGAATGTAATAGATTCGTTTATTATTTGGTTTTCGCTCCTTTATTTAGCGCTATTATTATAATATAAAACAATTAATTTATTTTTAAGAATAATAATTGGGATGCGGTGGAGGCTTTAATTACTGCTTATAATAATAAAAATATTTAGGATGAACTTTTCTATATTAAGCTCGGCCGTATAGACGATATAGACTTTAAGGTTCTTAAGGAGGAAAATGCCGAATGGGTTATTGAGGTCCGGTTTATTAATATTGAGGGTAATAATATTATTAATTGTCGGATCGCTAGTAAACAATTCTAAATTGAATTAGGGGTCTTTATTAATTATTATAGAGGTATTATTCGGAAGTTTTTTAATACTGTCGAATAGGAATTTAGTACTTTCTATATTAAGGTTAATTATGTTAAAGCTATGTATAGGAATAATAAAGTTTTTTACTTTAAATTGCTTATTATTAAAAAAATAAAGTAGGTAGATATTAAATATTTACGTCTTTTTTATTTTAACGGCGATAATAGAGGTTAGGAGGAGTTTTTACCTCTTAGAGTATAAATTTTTATTTATTGTATAATTAATACTTCTAACGCCCTACTAGAATAATTTATTAAAGCTTTAGATTACTTATATAGATTATACTTAGTTAAAGTAAATTTGGCGAACTTCGATAGATTTATTATTTATTTCTAATAGGTATAAGAATATATATAGGAATAAAAGTTTTAGTAAGAGATAAACTAGTTTAAGGAGAAGTTGTTTAGTAATTAAATACGGTATTTTAAATATATTAATACCTACTTATATTAGTTTGAGGATTTAGTTAGAGAATTGGGTATTGAAGTATTAGTAAATTATATATTCAATTTAGTTATTACTATTAAAGGTTTAGAGGTGTAATTATTTCGCTTTACTCTTATTATTGATTTTATACGTAAAGTTCGTTTCGATACCCTACTTTCCTTTATTACAATAGTAGATTAATTAAATAATTTTATTATCCGGGATATTTCTACGTTAAATACTAAAGGTAAGTACTATTTAATTTGTATAACGATAGTAATAAGTATAAATTCCGAAGAGGAAATAAATTAGGAGATTATATCCCCAGCTATTCCTTCCCCTTCGGTAGGCTAGTAGTAGTATAAATATTATTAATTTAATACGGGTACTATTAGTCCTTTTATTACTCCCTATTAGGGTTATAATAGTTTTGGAACTATTAATAGTAGTAGATCGGGTATAAACCGTACTAGTTAAATACTATATCGGAATATATATAGTATTTAAACGTTTGTATATAGTATTTAGATATTTATTTATAGTATTTAGATGCTAATTTAATTGGCGGATAGTATTTTGGAACGCCTACTTAATTAATATAACGATAGGAGTAGGGGTGTAATGAATTACCTTAGGTATTGAGTATAGTAGAATTATTTTAAGCTATTAGGTATAGTAAAATATTAAATAGTTAGAGAAGGATAATAATTCCGGTAGTAAATTGAAAGTATGAAGAGTATAATATAATTAGTTAGATAGTAATAAGATAAGGGGATTTGGTAATTATTTTTCTTAACCCCGGAAGATATTAGGGGATGAATTTACTTTCCTTAGGTTTGTATATATTAGGCTGTATTAAGCCGGATTTGGTTCGGTATAGCCCGATATAGTATAGAGTAGGTATAGATAGTTATAGAAGGATCCGTTTTACTGATGGATTCTTTTTTTCGATTAATTAATTATTATTTACAATTAGAAGTTCTTGCTTAGTGATACTGTTTATTGATACGAGATTTAGGTTGCGATTAATTGTAGTTCCTTAAGACGAATCTGTTACTTAGTAACGAATCCGCTACGCATTAATCCCTTTGACGAATCCGTCACTTACCGGATTCTTCTCTCGAAACGAATCCGTTAGTGATGAATCCATTACTTAGTAGAATAGTGACTACGGTCTCAATTCCCCGTGATACCGTAGCAACCTTATAGAAGCCCCCGAAGCAGTACCTCCTATAGCCTAGGAAGAGAGATATTGAGAGAAGATTTTAAATTTATTATTAAGAATTTCTAAGTAACTAGCGTAGAAAAAGGGACTAATACTCTAATTAGTAATAAAATTAAAACTAATAAAACTAGTAGTAATAGGAGATAATAATATAAGGCCAACCGAACTACGCCCGGCTATTATAATAAATAAACTAATAGAAGGTTAGAACGAAATTAGAGCTTTACTACTTTAAATAATATAAAATATTATTAAAGAAGTAAGTTAATAAATTAAAGAGATTTTAGAGAAAGTAGAAGAAATTTTGAAGATAAAAAGAGTGTATTCCTATATTAAAGGTTTCGAGGAGTATAGTATTAAACTATTAGACTTTGGAAAAATTTTAATAAAAATAAATATTCTTATTAATATTCTACAACTCTTTAATATAGTACTAAAAATTAGAATGGACTTTACGAAGTTTATTATAGCGATTTAAAGAGGGAATAGAAGAAGAAAGCTTTTAAAGAAATAAATCGGAATTTATCTCTTTAAAGCTATTAAGTATAATATTATTAACTTAGAATAGCGGAAGTAGGTAGTAGATATTAGTTTGGACGCAAAGTAATTTAGGAAAATTAATATCGGTTTTATTAAAGGATTAATTTATAAAATAAAGTCCTCCTTTATTTTATTAAATAATGGAACTACTATAGAATATATTAACGTTCTTTTTGTAAGAAAATTGGGATTAGAAATTCGGAAGTTCCTAGAACTATAGAAGGTAGTATTGGCAAACGATTTAATAGATACAATTGATAGTTAGGCGATAGTCGAAGTAAATATTAGTAGGATTATATATATAATAATAATAATAGTATACGGAAGTAAAATATATTACGATTTTATTTTGTCTTAGATATAGCTTTTAAGGGTAAAAGTAATTTAGGATTAGGGAGAGAGAAATATTATATTATATAAATGGGAGGGTATAGTAAAGAGAGTACTATTTTATATAAAGGAGAAGGTTAAAGACTTTATAATATTAGTACTAGGTTAATAAAATAGTTTTAAGGTAGAAGTAAAAAAGAGTAAAATTGTAGATAAAGGTATAATTAAGGATAATGAAGAAATATTAGAAGAAGAGGCCGAGGAAGTAAATAGAGAAATAACGAGAATTTTAGAAGGATTGGAGAGTATTTTTATTTTTTATTTATATTTAGAGAGAGTAGGGGTAGTAAAGAAAGTAGAAGGAGTTCCGACTACGGTTTAATTTTCAATATAAGGAAAAATTATAATTTAATGGACGAGGTTCGAACTAATTAAGCCTTTATTTGTAAAGAGCCGGCCTAAGAGTTGGAATCTTCATTTTTATTAATAGGCGGAATATTCTTAAAAATAGAATATACTACCCTAATATTTATAGAATATATAAAGAATATTCCCTATTACTATAATAATAAAGTAAGGTTCTCTATTACTTTGAAGGTATTTAAAAAGAGAAATATTAATTTAAGGTTAGAAAGAATACTACTATCCCTATTAACTTGAAGTTTTCTTCCGAATAAATCGACGTTAGCGGATATTGAAAGGAAATTAAAAATAATCGAATTATATTTTACAAAAATATTTAACGAGATTAGAACTGGGAGGGATTTAGCTATAATTCCGAAACCCAATTTTAAAGATACTATAACGAATGAGCTATTGGAAGTATCTTCCCCTATTAACTTCGCTATCCGGATAGTTAAATATTAATAATTAAGAAATAAAATAACGATGAAACGATATTAATAAGTATTTGCTAAGAGTATTATAAATATAAATATTTTATAGGCCTTCGACGTTTATAAATAAGATTAAATAAGTATATTGGTTAATAAAGTCCGGATATATATTTTGAATTATAATATTTTATTAATTAGAATTTTTAGAATAGAAGTTTTTAGGCACCCTCAATTTAGGAATAAAAATATTAAACTTCGAATAAAAGACGTAGTTAGGCGGGACGGCCCGTTAGTACTAATTCTAAATAGTAATGAAGAGATAGTTTTATCCGGAATTAAAATTTAAGCCCAATCTTTAGCATCGGAGGTGGAAGTACTGGTTTTAGAGTTATATATAAGGAACTAATAAATTAAGGGAAATATTTTTAAAATTTTAAAATCCTTGTAAAATTGCGTATTTACTATAGAATTTATAGATAATATTAATATTTAATAGAATAGATGTAGTATAATAATTAGAGAATGGGTTAATACTCTAAATAAGGTAGAATTAGTAAAAAGATTTTATTTTTCCTAAAAAGATTGTTTTGCCCTATTATTTGACGATTTAGCCAAAATAGAAATAATTAAATATATAGTTAATCTAATAGAAAATTCCCGATTATAGATTTTTCGATTTATTCGATATTCTAAGGATATAAGGGTATTCGTAGAGAAAATTTTCCTAGTAATAGAAAAAGCAAATATGATTTTCTATAGAGATTTGCTGTATATAGCTAATACTTTATATCCTTTAAAGCCTAATATAAAAACGAAAGGAGAACGATATACTATTTATAATTTCTAATTGGTAAATGCTAATACTATGAAATCGGTATATCTTTACTATAATATGGAGGTAAGTACAGATGATTTACTTATTGGAAGAATAGTAGTAATATTAATAATTAATATAAAGAATGGTTATTAGGTTGTAGGAGTAAGACTAGGATATTAATAGATAATAGGAGTGTAAATATTGTACGGTATATTCTTATATAACTAAATACCCTAAGGAATAAAGAACTTTATAATAATATATGCCTGGATGGGGGATATAGTATTTGGAGCCTATTTACCGAGGATAGTAATTTTAGATAAGAAAATATACGGGGAATATAGTAATCCGGTAAGCGGATTCCGAGAGAATAGTAGAAATAGTTTTAATATAATTTATAATTAAGTAGAATTGAGATTAGGTAAAGTAAGTAACGAAGAGACTTAATGATTGAAGAGAGAAAGTAAAGAGATGTTGTATTTTCTGGCGGAGCTATTAATTCTCGGATATAATACTAATTTAGCGAATATTTTATTTATATATATTAATAATTATTATATTGTTAGTACGGACTTTTAGATACACTTATAGTTTTTATTTGAAAAATACTTTCCTTGAATTACTTTCGGACCAATTCCTTTAGTAAGTAAGAAAATAAAGTTGTTTATAAAGAATGTGGAAACGTTAGGTTTCTATATTCGGGACGGGAAAATTTTGCTAGCGGAGAAATATAAATAAAAGTTCCGTAGATAGGCCAAGAAATAGGAAAGGGATCTTTTAAAAATATAGGAGGAGGTTTAAAAATTAATATATTTTACCCTATTCGTATATAAATATATCCCGGGGCGAATAAATTTAGTACGGGTATTATATAACGCCTTTTATATTCGAATTTTAAAGAAGATAGCGAAAGGGGGAAAGTTAGTATAAAAAGAAGTGGTTAAGAGAGAAAACCCGGAGTAGGGAGAAACGTAAATAATAGTAGTAAGAAAAATTTATAAAGTTATTAAAAATGATATACTAGTTAGTATAGACTACGGTCGTAGAACTTATATTGCAGTTAATATAAGTAGGATGGGAATAGGTGTAGTAATATTTTAAATTAATAATAAGGATTTAGTAAAGGAATATAATAAAAAGAGATATTAGAAGGATATTAAGATTAATATATTTATATTTTAGAATTTAATAAACGTAGAATCCTACTATAGTAACCCGGAGAGGGAAATATTGGTAGTAGTAAAAGCGCTAAAAGAAACTTAATAGATAACTTAGATATTAGAGTTCCCGATATATATCTATACCAATTATACTTTTATTATTAATATTATAAATATAAAATTAATAGTATATTTTAAGGTAGTAAAGTAGATAGATATAGTAATAGAATTTAATATTAACATCTATTACTATCTAAATATTAATAAAATTATTAAAATGGTTAATAGCCTATTACGATTAATACTAAAACTATATAATCCTCCTAAGGTAGACCTAGTGAGAGAGTTTCTAATAAGAGGAATGTTTCTTAAGCTAAGTAATATTGTACTTCCCTTTTCTTTCGGGAAGAAGAATATTATAAATTTAAAATATTCGGAATTAGGAGGCCTAGAGTAGTACAGAGATATTATTAATTAGTTTATTATAAGGGATAAAGGCCTATAATATTGTAAGAAAGCGGATGGAAGGAGAATTAAGAATAGAGTAATTTATTTTTATCTTTTAGAAGGTAAATTATTGAGGTTCAATATCGACGACGCTTTAGCGGAATATATAATTCCTAGGGAACGGGAACAGATTCTATAGAAAATTTATAACGGCTATAGATACTATTTAGCGGAGATTATATTTCGGGAGATCCGGGGAAGATTTTGGTGGCCAACTAGGGCAGCCGATATTATTAATTATTATTGTGCTTGCTAAATCTATTAATAATATTCGAAAAGGAAACTAATAGCTACCTTAAGAGCTATTATAGTTTTCTAACCTATAGTATTATTTGGTATTGACTTTTTAGGCCTAATTTTTCCGAGGGTAAAAGGGGGAGAGGAATATATTCTAGTAGGCGTCGACTACTTCTCCTATTTTATTTTAGTAGTAGTTTTAAAGGAAGCTACGGTGTTAGCGGTAATTAATATATTATTGTATATATAATTCCCGATTTTGGAATAGCTTTAGTAGATTTATATAGATAATGGAAAATATTTTTGGAATAAAGTATTAAAAATTATTTTAATTAATTATAGGATAGAAATATTATTTAGACTAATAATAAACTTTAAATCGATAAGCTTAATAGAGAAATATATAGGATTAATTATTAATTAGTTACGGAAATAGGGGACGTTTTGCGAAGGGAGAAATTTCAAAGTTTAGCCAGTTATATTCCCTTCTATTATAAGTAAATTGAACGTGAGGTTCGTATTAAATATTAATATTATATTTTTTAAGGCTATATTAGAGTTTTAACCGGAGTGTATTGAATTTACTAATAAGATAATTAAATAATACGAAATTTTAGAAGAAGAATTAGTAGAGGATAGGGAATTCTTTAATAGGGTATTTACTTTCGTTAATAAAAGGGAAGAAAATAGAATTAAAGTAGAGGATATATATATATTAAAAGTAGCGAAGAAAGGTAATAAAAAACTACAAAGGTAATTTAAAATAAAAGATTAGGTTTAGGAATAGAACCGGGATAAATCTTATTTAAAATTTAAGCCGGTATAGGTAGGACCGTAGGTTATTATAGAAGTTATAATACTATAAATATATAAAGTAAAATATATTAACAATAAAGGAGTAAGAAGGAAGCTATATATAGATTATATTAAAGAATATTAGGGGTACGTAGAGTAAGTAGGAAAAGATTGCTTATAAAATATGGAGGAGGTGGATATAGTACTATTTAAGGAATTAAAGAAATAGAAGGTTGAAGAGTTGGGGATCGAGGAGGGGGATTTCGTTATATCCGGGAATAGAGGTTAAAGCTATTTAGGTTCAAAATAGCGGGGGTTCTTGGTAGAGGAATTTTACTTCGAAGACGAAGTTATTTTAAGAAGGGATTAGGGGGGTACTAAAACCCACTTCTTGTGTGTTACGTGTGCTAGCTATTCTTAGCCTATTTAAGTTAGCTTGGTGGAGGGGTCTTCGGATCTCTCTTCTCTTCCACTCTTTAGCCTACTTTGAACCAATGAGAAATCATCACTTTTTAAGTCAATAACAATTTCGCTATGGATTTGCGGAACTATCTGTTAGATAGTGGCGGAAGCTGCAGGCAGACCCGGGCTGTCAGACGCCCCAGTGCCTGCCGTGCAACTGCAAAACTGAAGTGTCTGCAGAGTTCAGTTGTATGGAATGTTTGATTGCCTGGCCAGTCAGCCATACACAATACACACACAGTACATACGCGGGCAGTACCTTTAGGCAGGCAGTACCTTTAGGCAGGCAGTACCTTTGGGCAGGCAGTTGTTCCTCTTCATCGCCCCGCTAGCAGGAGGTACACTAACGTGGGAGTCCCATCTCGATTCCTGAACCAGGAAGCGATGGGATTATGCAATTACGCTCGCTCTTTCACTTGCAGCAAATGATGCGCATCTTCCTGCATCCCTCACATATGACGGATCCTTCTCAACTCTCAACCATTCTCAAGCTTCACTTTGATATTTGTTGGATGCTCTCCGGCTGGCCGGGCGTCTAGGTAATTTCACCAGACTCTCCCGTTTTGACAACGAACCGCTTGCAACATGGCCACCCAGTCCACCGAAGCTGTGACTTGCCGTGGCCGCATCCCAACAGGCCTGCTATGGTAGGCTTTAACCAGAAGAACAACGGGTCTGATATCTGCAAGATCGTCGACAGGTGCTCATTTCAGGCCCCGCCCATTTCAGGAGCAGAAAGAAGCAGAAAGCTCCCTGGTGATCCACGTCTGCGATATAGGGTTTCATTATTGGCCGCCTCCCTGCAGTTCCTTCCATTCGAGTGCGATTCGACTCCCACACCATGGGTATATACATACTGCGTACATGGCTTGGAGGAGTTGGTAGGATGCACTCATCACACTGACGGCACAACAAATGGTGGGCCAACAACCTTCTCGTCAGCTGAAGCCATCCCCTCCATTTTCTTCGACGGCCATAACCACGCCCACGCCCACGGTCCCACAGGTGACGGCGTTGTGACGGCGCTAACTACATAAGACGGTCCCAGAAGTTCAGAACCACTCCGGCGGCATGGTAACGGTACCTTGGCAGAGACTAGAAAACCTGATCATCTGGTTCCAGAAGGCCGGATCCCGTTTTGAATCCCGGGCCAAGACAGCCTAGCGGCTCATGAACGACGACGACGACGACGGGCACGGCGACAAGCATGGCCTTATGAAGATCTCCCCGCAAAGCACTCGTCAGTCACGGCTCACAACATCATGCTGGCGAGCCCATGGGCTGCTGGGTGAGACATCAGTCCCGCCTTGATCTCCTCAAGTACACTACATTGCACTAGTGTAGTGTATGCTTGCTTCTAGAGCCCTGGCCGAAGGATCCGCAAACATCAACGGGTTTTTGCCAAGCACACGTTTACAACGTTTTGTTGACGCACCGCGGTCGGAGATCTCGATGGAAGCTCGTCACTGTCGTCAGGAACGGACAGGGCGGGGCAAATTGACATCCTGGACATTTACATCATTTGCAACCACACAAGTTGCTCCCTCGGAGGGGAACTACAGCCGCACGTCATCGGCAACGGCCGATCTGTGACCATTCACTGACAGTGCATGGCAGCGATCCTATAATAATGAAAAAAAAAAAAAAAAAAAAAAAAAAAAAAAAAAAAGAATGAGGAAAACTACGACTAATCGTGCCAGCTTCGAGCCAAAGCGTTGGTACGACTCCAAATATATTCCCGATTAAGCCAGTCATGACCGACTTTCAGCTACGCCAACCACCGTGATTGTTATCTTATGCTCTTCTCGCTTCCATGTAGGACCTCCCCGCATCACAGCAACGCTCTATCAGCTATGGTCCATGAATAGCCATGTTGCGTCCTAAACCTCCAAAGAAACGAAATAAACCCCATCAACCTCCAACTTTACACGGTCAGGCATTATGTCAGGCATGAATGGAGGAGGTTCCATGAGGATGTGCGCGGCATATGTCTCTCGCACAACACAACAATGTCTGTATTCGCACGTGTTCGGGCCGGTCCAAGATGGATTCCGTGAAATGCAAAGCTCACTTCCAATACTCCCTCCTTCTCCAAAACCCAACCATTCAAGTGGCTCGGGCTTGGGAATGGGTTGGCTGTATGCTTATGTCTCGGTTGCCAAATGCAGCATTAGATTCGATGTAGTGTCGGACAAGCCACCAAGTCTAGTGAATGGCCAAGCCCCCCTCTCTCCAGAATTACGATACCAGGTATGTGCAACCCCGTGACTTCCAGAACATGCAGATCAACATAGCCGCATTTTGCAGAGTTCGAAATGTCATCTCCGCGAGAGCTAATGCGAAACAATGATCGCCGCCTACCGTCACTTAGCACACCCGTCTCGTTTCCAATCTAGGGCGTAAGAACTGAATCGTGGTGTGATAGGTACCATGGTAGTGTATTTCTTGTGCTTCCTGGGCCGGTGGCCATTTCCGATATACACAACTTGCCAATAAGAAGAGGCTCGTTAATTTACGAAAGTCCCAAACCAGTGTCAACAATCGACATCAATATGTCCACAATAATACTCCCAGTACCTCTTCAACATGATTTTAAACATAGCATAAGCAGTACATTCGGAGGAATGTAGCGAACTCGATCCGTCAAGGGAGGAGCACTGTACGATACCAAATGGATATCGCTATCTGCGCTATGCCACAACGGTACCTGTCCATAAGTGGACTCACAAGGAAAGTCTCTATCGAAACCTGCTAACATTCGTAGTAGCGTCACAACAAACCGGATGAAATAAACCATGCCTTATATACCGTATACAATAATTCTGTCGGAGATCCCCTACTGAGGTCCCTTGCAACTGTACGACTTCGTCGGTGTTATTAATCGAGGCGACTCTTTCTGTCTGAAGTGTCAAGTAAGGCTTCATCGAGCCTGTTGCGCTACGCACATAACTACGAATGCCTCAAACCGGCGTTTGTATTACCCTACAACGACAACAATAATCGCACATTTTGGCTTGTGGTACAGTCGGAAAGGGCAGCGTCAATTCAACATGTCCGATCTCTACCAAGAACTGGCTCTGAACCAACAGCAGCATGCACGGCAGACATGAGGGAGCTTATGGAAATGCGGTGGAACGTTTGAGGTCGCCGCAAGAGTCTGTCGTGATACACGACATTGCCCCCGAGGGTCGAAGAAACTGGACATATAGACCGAATAACTTCGCAGTTGAAAATGCGAAGATCGGCTGGATGGTCTTCAGAGTCGAGACAGCAAATAGCCCTCTTTGCTGACTTCGGTGCTGTGGCCTTAGGTAAGTGGAAAACCAAGTTGCTGGCGGTTGTCAGTTCGTTGATTCAAGCCTGTCATGAAAACGTCAAACTGATTTGACTTAGCCATCGAGCCGGACGAGCCCAACTTGCTACCCACACTCAGGGAGGAGAAATGAGTGCACAAGAAAGGGGAGTGAATATTCAATTTTTGATTTGTCGACATTTATAGTGGTCTATACTCAACTTGACAGTTTCAAGCTAAACAAATATTCCTCAAAGACAGCACTCTCCTAGGTACTTTTACCGCGTAGAGGTTTACGATAATAGTGTATATTCTCAACGCAAGTCTGAAGGGATACCGGGATAATCCTTGTAGCACAGCACCCATCACGTAGCTACCTGCTCCCAAGCTATACGCCGTTCCGGGGTAATAGTGTGCTGTTGTTACAGCAGTAGCAGCATTTGAAAGCAGAGCTGACAACCGACTTGTGACAAAGTATGCGAATCCGAAATTCGCATACAATACTGACATATGTAGACCTTCCGCTTTTGCGCTCAATCAAGGTATAAACAGTTCCCGTCAGCAGGCGTCGACCTGAATGACGTGCCGGAGGAGAAGTAGCCGGTAACATGGAGTCATTGATCTGCCATCATCTCCCCTAGCAGGCACCCTATTTCCAAGGGTGTCCCGATGTTGTTGTACATGCACATCTACGCACTACATATACACAATTTTGCTATCTGTCTGCCCAACTCGGTTTCTGCCAGATGTACAATACTGACTGCCTGCGCACATGTATCTCCCGAGATCTGGACAACCGTTGGGTCCGCGAACTTCTCAGCTTTGTCGGGCCTATCATCCGCCTTATCAGCCAACTGACTTAAATCCGTAGGTCTGTACAACGCAGTAAGCTCTGTACGGAGGCCGGCTCTGTACTTGTGAGCCCTACGCCCTTACTCCTTTCTAGGAAGAATGGACGACAACACTATTACCCACTTATCGGCCGGGTCCGACGCAGGATGAGACAAAAACCATGTCTATAGGTTAGACGCTAGACGTTGTCTGGTTCTGTGGCTGAGTCATCTTCTCAGTATCACGTTGAGCTAGATGACCAACTTCATCACAGGATGTGAGTGAAGTCTTTGCCACAGTTGCCATTATTGCTCTCCATAAGGGTCTGTATAGGTAGGGAAGTCATTTACGTGTCCCGTACTCTCAGAATAGGTTATAACAGTCACATAACTCTATGAGGATAGCCCTCGCGGAAAGGGGCAAGTTCGTGTCACATACTCTATCTAACAGGAGTCTTTGGTTTTTGACCTGTTCTCAAACACTTTTTTTTATTTTTTTTTTATTTTTTTTTATTTTTGTTCTACCACAGCAAGAATCACTCAATCTTTGACCCATATATGTCTTGATTCAGCCTCATGGAAATCCCACCTCTAATGGGTGACTCGTTCCCCGCAGGAAGGGGCAAGTTTCGGTAGTAAACAGTACATACCCTAGGGTCTTGCCATTGGCCTTGGACCCTTGAAACACGCCTCAAAACCGGGCACGTTTACTGTTGGCACACATTTCATCGTTCATTAACATGAGTTTAATAGTCTGGCTATATACTATAGTGTACCACAGTAAAAGCCGTGTGGCGGCGCCTTATCTCATGGATCTCCAGCTCTGCCTGTCGTCCATCGTAGAATGTAACACCATGTGCCAGCAATGAACTTCTTATGGCTACAATGTTTTGCCCACTCAGGAGTTACAGCTTACGAATATGTAGTATCAGGTATGTCACTTCTCATCATGGGGCATCACACTTAAGGACAAAGCAGACGAATCGCCGCCTCACTTATGCATGTCACATCCGGTCTCACTTTACTGCTATTGAGCATTTCACCAACGTTATAGTTGTCCGCAAGTCGAGTCTACACATACGGACCAGACATTATGTGTACGGCGAACCACATCAACAACGGACAATCAGGCGGATAGGCGGTTGATCACCACAACACCACCACGGAGGATTGCCTGTGGCTGACGATGTTGGTGGTTAACATATATTGAGGCATGGCCAGTGGATGGTTGATTGGCTAATCCTTACCAGCCAACGTCAATTGCATTTTCTTTTTTTAAAAAAAAACAAGGCAGGCAAAAGAAAAAACAAAAAAGAAGCCCGCAGAGCTCATCATCAACGTTCTAGTATGGTCCGTCCGATTTACAAAAGGATAGACATCTAGGTCACTCATTCATGGTTGCGTTAACAGAAACACCAAAACCCGGCTTTATAGCTTGTTTCACCCGGACAGCGTGATCGTACAAGCACCACATTACCAGCAATGGCAAGGCGAATACATAATCCCGTAGTGTGCTGCTGTGCACAGGAAACACAATCAAACTCAGGACTGGATGAAAGAACACGCGCTACTAGAGAATCGAGTGCGCTCAGATTGGGTCTATTGCTGCGACCAACCACAGACTCCTCTTCCCACTAAGAAACATTCCGCTCAATAATATGGTGATGAGCCAGCTTTGTACACCACTCGATCTCCAAGACTTGGATATGCTGGGATGACGACGAGGATCTACCGTAAGTAACACTTGATATGGCGGGGGCTCGCACTAGACCGTAACTCCGTGCTCATGAACTCGCCTAGCCACTCGCCGCTTTCCATGGTGAATGTTACCAACCAAGCACGACATCTCGCAAAGTAAAGAGGATGGAGAGGACGGGTATCTATTCCGGGAAAACAAACCCCGAACACACATCTACCTGGGTAGCTAACCAACCTGGATCACCGAGACCAACACAGCGTCAAACACACCATTGCTTCGAACCAAAACTCGGGTCAAAGCCAAACCACGGATATCCCACACGAGACACCGAAAGAAGGTCTGGCGCTTGTTTCTGTTTGACGATAGATAGACATACGTCAAGACATAGACATACATCCTTGGATATATGAATCGGACCTGGGCCATTGCTCCAGCACTACTTCCTCATTCACCAAGAATTTCATACATACCTAGCGAGCCGAACCGACAGACACACACCGATATCCGAAACAGGAAGCGCTCAACAGAAGAGAGTAGGGCAACACTTGAAGTTCTACGAAGAGCGTACAAGTGCTACGGAGAATAGATTGAGATGTGTTAGTCGTACAGTATGGTCTCAGTGCAGTTGGTTGGCTGGTCAGTAGATGGAAGGAGTGATGTTGCACATTACAAGTTAATGAGTGGGTGAGTGAGTGAGTGAACACTGAAGCGGGTAAGTGACCAATACCTAAACACGGGCCCCGATTCCAACAGGGGTCAATATAGCAACTGGAAGTGAAGCGAGCAAGTGAAGTGGCGCGCCCGTCTTCTAAGATGTCTGGGGCGGGTCACTACATTTTGCTTGGACCACAGGAGAGACATAAAATACGTAGCAAGGGCGGCTGGCCGCTGGTCCGGTAGCCTCAGCCGGGGCGCGCGCAACTCACCATGCTTTCCAGGCTGGCTCAGTGAGTGAGTGAGTGAATGAGGCGTGAGACAACGGGAAGCATTTTAACTGTACACATTCGAAGTTGCGATTGACCACGTTTGTTTGGTGTGTGTGCAAGTTTTAAGTCAAACCCCAGAGAGATGTGATGAAACGTCCACTTCAGGGTCTCTACTAGGTTAGAAGGGCAAGAAAAGAGCTGTATCAGATCCAGGTCATCCGTTTGGCGAAATATTGGCAAATCTATGACCATGTTTCAACAGATGTGGAAACGTACAGCAGAACATGAAAGGGAGGGAAGGAAGGACGACACGGTGAAGGGGTGGGGAGGTGAACGAGCAACCTCTCGAAGAAGTTTTCCCCGGTTGGATTTTTGGTGTGAGGCGCGCCTTCCTTGAAAATCTTCACGGATGAATGATATCTCATTGCGCACTTCGTACCTTCCACGAGGACTCGTAAAATCTGTATCAGGTCCTCGCAAGGTTGGAGGTTACTTCATCATCGCCAGACCGCGAAGGCCAACCGGTTCCAGCTGGAGAGTGACTAACAAAAATCCAGTCCATTTCAGTCGCTATGACAGTGATCATGCATTTTGCCGTCCAAGTTCGGCGATCGCAGATGCTGTCTTCCGTGCTTCGACTGTGAAATCAACCTCACTCATCCTTCCCACGCTGCTTTGACAACAGAGAGATCAAGATCACCAACAGCCAACGCCAGATGAGCCTCAATGTCATCAAGTTGGCAACAAACAGAAGTCCATACACCACCATGTACAATAGCCTTGATGACTTTCAAGGCTCCTTAATTCCAAATCGACTCCCGTCTCTCTCAGAGAATCGGGGTTGGCTTCTCTCAACCATGTCAAAGATGACCAACGGAACCAGTCGTTGTGGTACTAGTCTAGCCAGCCAGCTACGCAACCGTCAATGCAGAAAGCAAAGTTACTAAAGTGTAGATACCTGAACCAGTCAATACATGATTAGTCAACCAACGCCAACAACACTACCTATCAACGAGGCACATGATCCACCACTACCGCCCTTCACTCCTTCGTCCTCCACTCCTGCTCAAATATCCTTGCTGTGCTTGCTTATGTTCTCATCAGTCGGCTTGTTGGTGTTGGTCCTAATCTCGTGTGAGTTACGAACCTACGCAATGTTGGAAATATTTGGCCCGACTATGTGATAACTCTATTGACCTGTCATTTTTTCGCACCCGCTTGCTCTCGGCTTCCCGCAGATCCAAATAGGCACTAACAAGACAAGTTGGAAGAAACGAAACCGAGTGGATGTGTGATGTGACCAGACGTCCATCGGGATACACTCTATGCGGCTTCCCGGCAAGGCGAGCGAGATGCTGCTGCTGCCGCTGCTGCATGGTGGGAAGCGGCAAGGGGGATTTGGAAAGAAATTCAAACAAATGTATGGACGGAATACGCAACGAGATGCCAAAGCATAGCACACAGTATGGCATGGCACAGCAAATATGTGCCTGATACATACCGAGTGGGCAAAGGCAGAACCTACAGACAACGACAACGCTGTTGGACTGTATGAAAGATTCAGTTTGGGTTGATGAGCGGAACAGGTCGCATAGAAAAAGTGGTTATGAATGCAGTTAAGCCGTCAATTAACGCTTGTCACCTGCCGCTGATGGCTTTTTTGATTCACCTCATTGTAACAGCTCTATGAAATTCCCCTATCGTACTTGGCGCACACTAAAGTATCTATGCTAAGCCATGCCTCACAGCATGAGCATCGCTATATACAAAATAAATATGTAAATGATGTAGTATACCGGCACACTACTCGTTGCCAGCTGCCCGTATGCCTCACAATCCGCCTACTACCTAAGCTCTAGCATGACCTGCCGTGCGCTGCGCATGCGCATGAGCGTGGCCATGTGAGAAGTGACTTGAGGCCGACGGACCTGCCGCTGTTGCCGCCACCGCCTGCCCGAAGAAGGGATGCTTGAGGGCCTCCAATGGCGTGATTCTCTTGTCCGGATTGAGCGCCAGGCAGCGTTCGAGGAGATCGATAAAGTGGTTGAGCTCCTTGGTTTCCGCATCACTCATGCCGCTGGAGGCGGCCACGAGACGAGCCCGCAAATCGCGGGTCGGCTTAACAGTGGCCAGGGTCTTGACAGTGGTCTATACAAAAAGGAGCAGTAAGTTAGTTTGATTCCCAATTCGGGTAGGTATATTTGGCAAATATTATTGGAAGAAGAAAGGAAGCGAAAGGGCAAGTGTGGTTGCGGAGTGAAGGGATGGAGAGAGCGTGTTGCAGAAGCAAAGAGTAACAGGCGTCTCCCGCGTCCCGCCGTCACAAAAAAACGACAACGGGAAGGACTGCATGCTCTCCAGTTGGGATAGGGGAAGAAACGCCACGATGCCCCGGGGGTATGCGGCTGCGGTGACATTGCCAAGCGGTCAATGTGCAGGCGAGGCACAGCACGACGCTCACTGGGGATGTCATCAAATCTTCTCTGTCTGTCCCTTCTCTTATGCACGTCGGAAGATTGCTAGGCAGACCACGCGGGATGTCCACATCGGATCTAGGATGCAAGCCGCCTGGCCTCATCATCCTCTCACATCAGATCCTCATCATGCCAGAAGACCGGACCAACAAGTGCGGGAGAGGATGAGGTGATACTCGGACGACACCGCAGATGGGAATGGGAGACATCATGCAGGGCCGCACACAAGCGCCGTCCCACTCAACCGGCCTCCGCGTCCAAAGCACCTCCCTCTCCTCTCCATGAATAAATGAGTAAATTTTTTCTTTGCAAAAATGAAAGAAAAAAAAAAAAAAAAAGGGGGGGGGGGGGGGGGGGGGGGGGTTGAAGGGAATGGGCTAGAAAGGCCAACCTGACGCCAGGGGCATCTCTAGTCAGACACCATCTTCCGTACACCCCTCCTCCATAAACAGAATAAAACACGCAAAACTCGGAGGGTGACGATCGGGGAATATCTCATGGATTGATTGCAATGTGATTGCCTCGCACATGCAAAACGGAAGCGCTCGGGGAAATGAAAACAGACAAAAAGGATAGAAAACAACGTACCTTTCCAAGGACCTTGTCCCGCTCGACACTGAGGAAGTTGCCCATGTCGTCCCAGTGCATGCCCCATAATTCACCACGGCGGTACAACTTAGCGTTCAGTCTGCCACGAATCTCCATGATGGTCTTCAACATCTGGTTGTTGCTGTCACCCGTAAATAGAATCTTGCCCGTGTACAGCTCATATAAGGTGCAGCCAATGGACCACATGTCTACGGAGTAGTCATATGGTATGCCTAGGATGACTTCTGGCGCGCGGTAGAATCGACTGACGAGATACGGTGTCACCTCCGTCGAGGCCGTGGCCGCGTCAGACCGGTCGATCGCCGTACCCAGGTCACAAATCTTCAAAAGATTGCGTGCCTCATTTACCTACATCGGAAAAAATTAGCATCGTGTCTCCATCACAGTGTGTCTGAGGAGACCTACCAAGATATTGTCAGGCTTCAGGTCAGCATGGATAATGCTGCACTTGCGCATATGGGCAAGAGCGAGGAAGATCTGGTAAGCGTAAACGCGTGTGGCACGCAAGTTGATGCCAACGTTGTTTCCGAACTTCTTCAGCACCTCGCGGAGGTTCATGCTCAAATTTTCGAAAACCATGCATAGATGACCCTTATACTCAAAGGACCGCTCAAACTTGACGATATGCTTCTTGTCCTCAGGATCAGCTTCGTTCAGCTTCTGTAGGATGGCAATTTCAGTGAAACCGCCCTTCCGCAAAGCGTCGTTGTTACGCATGATCTTGATGGCAACTGTCTGCTGCGTCGTGAGGTCCAAGGCGCGGGCGACTCCCGAGAACATTCCACGACCAAGAGCCGTCGACAACTGGTATCGTCCATCCAACAGCTCGCCGGGCCTAATCTTGTAGTAACCGTCTTTATCGTCACCTTCGAGCTTACCGCCGCCGACATTAGCCTGGCCATCGTTTCCAGCTTTCTTCGAAGCTGCAGGTGCCACAAGCTTCTCTTCGTCGAAATCGTCTGCGAACATGTCAAAGTCGTCGTCGTCGTCGTCTCCTCCTTTCTCAGGCTGCTTTTCCTCATCATTTTGCTCTTCTTTGGCAACATCTGCCAGAGCAGGATGTTTAGCTTCTCCATGCAAGCCAACATGTCCGTGACGCAGCTCGTCACGGCGCTCGTCTTCCTTCATATCAGCGGTAGGATCATAATCAGCGGCAGAGGGACCATCAACTTCCACTTTATCGTTTCCATTGGCTCTCGCAAGATCTTGCTCTGCCAGGAAGAAGTTGAACGCAGAAGGAGACATGGTGTCCGGCACCTGGGCGGGCGACTGGGTAGGCGACATGGTAACATTCCCTAAGGATAATCAGCGGATGGAGTGGACAGGTAAAAGAAAGACTATAGACTTACTCGACTTGGGACTGCTGGGCTCTGTCTTCTGGGGAGCGGGGGTATTGAAACGGCTCGACGAGGGGGTGGGCGATGGCTTATCACCTTGTAATGACTGGACACTGGGGCTTGCCGCACCTAAACCGCGCTGAAGAGCTGCCTGCCTGGCGCGTCTCCGCCGCTCGATCTCGGCCTGGACACGAGCTTCCTCGTCCATCGCCTCAGACGGGTCCCAGTCCATGTCGGGTTCGGGCTCTTTGGATGCCTCCTGTTGAGATGGACTGTAAGGAATATTAGCAAAATATTCTCGACCCGTAGCGCATATAATGACCGAATAACCTACCCGTCCTGTGCGATAGCTAGTTCCTTGACACCTCGTTCAACCGGAACACCCTGACCAGATTTAGCATCTTCCTTGGTAGAATAAGCAGCCGCCGTGTGAGTATTTCCTTTAGACATTTCTTGCCCACGCCTGTCATCCTTGCCATCTTGGTAGGTTCCTTCTGGCTGAAACGTAACGACACGACCCCTGTTGTCACGCCGTCCTCTGTTATTGTTGTCGCGGCGACCACCCCTTGGAGATCTGCTTCTGTTATTGCGAGGCCTCTTGGCATAATATGAATCGTAGTCGCGCTCGCGGTCGTAATCTAGTAGCTCGCGGTCACGGCCACGGTCATCTACACGGTCGGCGGACGGACGAGTGGGCGGAGGGGCGTCCCTGGATGAGCCGTACCGGTTGCGGGCCGAAGATGACCAGTCGTCATTATAATTAATCGAGCCGCGCGAGGGCGGACGATCTAGGTCGCGGTACCGGCTACTACCTCTATCGTCGTCGTAGTGAACGCGGAAGTGTCGGGGATCGCGACGGTCCCGGTCTCGGTCTCGGTCATGGCGATCATCATCGCGCGGACGCTTGAAGCCCCTGGGCGAACGCGGAGGGGGAGGCGAGCGTGGCGACCTGCTGTGACGACTGAAGGAGCCTTGGCGGGCGTGTCCGACTCTGGGTGACTGACGATGGTCAGGGAGCTTGGAGGGTTCGGGAGTGCGCTCGAGTCTAGCTCTTGGTCTGCCGGTCCGGTCAATATCACCGTTCAACTTAGAGTGAGGCAGGGGAGTTGCCTCTGCGATTTCCCCTTCATCCGAGCTAACATCGGGAAATGCCATTGTGTGCAAACCGACCGCTTGAATGTGAATGTCCGACGTGAAGAACTAACGCGAAAATAGCCCGTCTGGTTGTGCCAGCTTTGCCAAGGTTGAAAACCCGAGAGAACTGAACAAGGAAGTGGTTCCGCTGCTGGCTGTTTTGGGGGAATGGGCAGATGGGAGAAAGCGTCAGCTTCGTGATCGATAAGCAATGATTTCGTGAGACGGAGAGCAGAGCCCAACCAGTTTAGCTTTTCAACTTCGTCAGTTCTACCGCCGAAAGTGGTAGCGTTGAAGATGGATTTAGCAGTTTGTTGTACGAGAGTTGGTTGGAGTGGCCTGACTAAAGGCCAAGACGGCGCTGGATGGAGATTTTGGACCCCGGCATCAGGGCTGCAGCCTGGCAGTGGACGATAGAGGTAATGACGGAACGATGCTGCACCGGAAGTCAGTCGCGCTTCAGGGGTCACACAAAGCCTCACTTACCGCATGCTGCACTAACAGCAGATCCCATCCCCTGCAGTGCTTCACTGTTAGCGCCAAACGTGGCCGAAGTTCAGCCGTGCCACCGCCCAGTCGCAAGGGTGCCTTTGCTGTTCTAGCCTTTCTTATCGGCGGCCGCTTTCACCTGCTGATCGGTGGGGCCCTTTGTCTTTCTCGCCTGAAGCCATTTCCCCAAATCGCCAATTCTTCTCTTTTTATGTTGTCGCAGAACCTGACGTCCCACCAACAACACCGTCTCTACTCTTTATACCAACCGTAAACCGACAAAATGGGTGGCGCTGACAGAGCTGGTATGTTTTCTGCCTAGTCACTTATTCGTTGTCGCTCGCTGTGCTGTGCGACGGCGCTTACAATGGGGGATCAACGAAAATCTGGTGATAGCCTCATGCTGACAATATATCCTCTTTAGGTGGCAAGGCCAAGCCCCTCAAGGTGCGTTTCTCTATGCATCGATTCAATATGGCGTGTTACGGGCGAGAGCGACGACGACACTTGGTATCGCTGAGCCACGACTACTGGAGGGATTAATCACTGGCTGGCGGCCCTTTGCGGACATTCACCACAGCAGTCGCGAAACCCTTCCCCATGGTGTTCAACCCTCCATAGTAGTCGCCGCCTAGCTTCGCGGAAACACCAAAAACCTCAATGACGCAGAATCCAAGACTGACTCTGGTTTGCGAACAGGCTCCCAAGAAGGACAAGAAGGAGCTCGACGAGGATGACAAGGCTTTCCTCGAGAAAAAGAGAGCCGGTACGCATCTCCCTCCCCTACACCACGGACTTGCATTGCACCACCATATCACGCATTACACCGTCTACACGACCATAAAAGCCCCAAAACCGGTGAACAAATAAACAAAGAAACACACGAAACTAACATTTCACCCCCCCGACAACAGAGGAGAAGGCCCGCAAGGATCTCGCCGCCAAGGCCGGCGGCAAGGGTCCCCTCAACACCGGTGCCCAGGGCATCAAGAAGTCCGGCAAGAAGTAAATAAAATCCATCTTTGGATTATACTACGAACCGAACCGGCTACACAATCGGAACGGACGGATAAGATGCATGGATGGACGGACATGGAGGAGTATAAAGGAAAGTGCAGCAGTATCGCACAACGGCGTTTTTACAGAGCAAAAGGTTTACTGGATATTTTATGCGTGCCTTCCAGAACGCAGTCTTCCGTTGATTGATGAATTAAAGCATGTAGCGAGGAGCTTCAAAAGATGGGAATACCAACATATGGGAATATACATGAATGGCACGTGCAATTTTGGACATGTCCACGCAATTGATCAATACGATGTTGGCGGTGTTAAGTGTTCACACTGAGAGGAACGACATGTTTTTGTTTTCCCCGCTCGATCCGGCCTTGATCCATCCTCTTTTCAGTTACGTAGAGGAACACTCAATGCCCATTCATGAACTACTATACAATCGGTACGCTATAAATAACGTGGCTGGCAAGACATACTGTATATATAGACGTCCTTTTGACGTCTTCCTGGGCCTGCTGCTCGTGTCTTTATGTGAAACAGGGAATTCATGATACAAGCACCAGCCCATCTGTGCCCTTGCCATTCAAAACCCAAACAACCCTTCTAGGGCCTAGCCAGATTCTGATTCTCGTAATCTATCATTTCACACACACCCGTATAAAACGCCGAAACAATGCTTGGTAAGGGGCCCAGAGTGCCCAAAAATGCAACTCGCCCGTCCCGTGTCTCCGTTAGTTCTCCTCGTCCCCAGGAGCTGAGGAAGCCAGCCGTTCATGCTCCGACTCGGCAGTCGTCTTCCGCACCCAAAACCTGAGAATATCCCTCTTCTTTCCCTTGTTCAACGTAGACAGCTCAACGACTTCGTTGACCGTCCTTCTCGGCTTTCCTCTTCCAGGGACACAGATCTTCTAATTCCCGCCCCATACACTATTCCCACCCCCGTTTCCATTCGCACCTCTACCTGGCGCGCCAGGCGGAGGTCCCTGCCTCCTATTACCCCTAAAATAGTCATACTGCATCGGGTCGTTCTGGCCCTGGTTGGGCTGGAAGTGAGAGCTTTGAATTGCATTAGGTGGCGTCTGCATCATGTCGTCGTCCGTTTGTGGCACGTTGCCATAACCATATCGAGAAGCACCCAGCACGCCTGGCGCGCGTGGGTTGGGGATGCTAAACCCGCCCAGTGCACCGCGAGACCTGGTGCTATCGAAACTCCTTTCCCGGTGCAGGCCATCGTCCGCAACTTCGAAACCTGCTGGTGTTGAAGTCGGCATACCTGCCGCGTTATAGACGAGGTTGCTCGAGCTGTCGTTGCCGTTGTCACCCATGTGATACAAGGGGCTCCGGCCTCGACCGGGCACTTCACTGGGACCTAGAATAGGTGGTGAATAGGGCGCCTGGTTATTGGACGAGTATTGTTGCGATGGAGACATGTATCCCCCAACATAAGCAGTGTTGCCCATATCAGACTGGTTCGAAAAGAATCTGCGGTTGTGGCTGAAGCCCATTCCTCCTACTGGTGTACCTGGTCGAGAATTGTTGTCGGATCCCGTAGCCATGGTTCCTGGTGTGTCTGGCCGGACGATATCAGATGCGCGTCCGAACAACTCGCCAGCACCATGGTCAGCAGCAAATTCGTCGCGATTCTTGTAGAATTCAAAGTCCAGTCGGGACTCCGGGACGACCTCGAACCCGGGCACAGCAGACGACAGTTTCCCAACCTTTCCAGAAGCCATACTGTCCAGGGCGTATGTGTCGCTATACCCGCTCACAGACATTGAGTCGCCAAGGCCTGCATCACGGCCATCGGATAGCCGACCTTGGTAAACGCTTGCCAGTATATTCTGAGCTTTGGCGTGTACCATGGGGGTAATCAGCGGCTTGTATAGGGCAGGGTGGCCGAAGCGCGAGGCAAGACGATCGTTTCTAGGGCCTTGTTCTTTTAGGCCGAAACCTTCCTCAGCATTGCGGTGCTTGATGATGCGTGTCGAGAAGTAGGTGATCTTGTTATCGTATATCCATGAGCAGACAAACTTG
The DNA here is from genome assembly GCF_000182925.2 of Neurospora crassa OR74A. Classification (NCBI taxonomy): domain Eukaryota; kingdom Fungi; phylum Ascomycota; class Sordariomycetes; order Sordariales; family Sordariaceae; genus Neurospora; species Neurospora crassa. The sequence goes on from NC_026504.1 coordinate 1,189,229, forward strand.
AAGATGATGATCAGAATTGGCAGCGGGACGACGGCGTACGCTTGGGTTTTGTACCCAAAGCCTCTTACCCACACTACAAGGAATACGATCAGGTGAGATAGCATCAGTCCAAAGAGGATGCGGTTGAACAAGATGCGCCAAAACATTCCTCCGCTCTCCGTCTTCGTGACAAAGACGTACATCAGCAGATACTTTTTGAGCGCAACGTCAATGGCGAAGTACATCCCTGCCGCCGGGAGAACAAGCGGCATAATGGGAGCGTAACAGAGGGCGGCGGTGGCGTAGAAAAGGAAATAATTGTAGTAGCTAGCGTAATCGAAAGGCGGCGGTGCCGTGAGCTCGATCAGCTCCCTGGGAGTCGGATTCGTGAACTTTCGCATGATAGAGCCGTAAATTAGCTTCCAAAGCTGTGACAGATCGATGGCAGCGCCTAGTTGACGCTGAATGAGCCAAACAACCCAAAAGGGCGATATCCCGCAAAGCGAGACGAAGACGGTGGTCCCAAAATCCGCATCAAGGATAGCTTGCCACGCGTCATCATCCGTGGCAGTGTTCTTGATCACCGTAGCCCCGAAAGACCAAAGAGCGCTGAACAGAGAGAACACAAAGAGATTGTTGAAGACGAAGAAGGAGTATAGTTTGGCGACAACGTGGCGTTCTCGACCGGTCTTGGTCATGTCGCCGGCCTTCATGGATAGCCGCCGGAAAATGATGGGGAGAACCATATAAACCAAGGAAGTCAAGGCTGGAGAAGCAATACCCTGTACAATGGCCCAAAAGTTTCTGTTCGTTTCCAGAGACTTCTGAAAGTCAGGCCAAACGCGTGCGAGATTGCTCAGGTTGACCAAGAAGATGGCGATCATGGCGTTGGGAGCAACCCATACCACGGTGAGAACAGTGATCCATAAATTGTTCCACAGTCTCCTCGTGGCACGAGAGGCTGAGCTGAGTGGCATGTTTTCCCAGACGATGTCGTTAGGCTTGGGAGCGAGAGTGACCCTTGCGCCTTGTGGTTTCTTGCTTCGGCAGAGATAGGCAATCGCATGCGCTTCGCTTATATCAGAATAAGACGCAAAGCCGTACGGCATGGAACCTCTCTTGTCTATCCGTTGGCGAACCTCCTTGATCTCAAGCTCCAGCAACTTGATTCGTTGCGTAAGATAGTCGATAGCATCCAGTTTCTTGTCCTTCGGATAGGTTGAGAATGAAGGGTCTTTCTTGGAGGGCCGGCATACTGGCCTAGTAACGGGGAGGTTCTTGGGGTCCTTGAGGTACTTGGCTAGCACCTGTTCCAGCTTCCGGACGGTCTTTTCGTGCTCCTCGATCAAGGTGGGCAAAATTTTGACGTCGCGTGCGACAGCAGTCCTCGAGAAGGATGAACTCGGTGCTACGCTATCAATGATTCGAGCGATACCTTCATCCGAAGTCAAATTTTTGGGGATATCGTACAACTGGTAGTTGTTTGGTTAGGACAAAGAAACAATGCGATGGGGGACGGGTGTAACATACCATGAGCGTACGGGCGTGGAGGCTCTGCTGGTACTCCTCGCTCCTGAGGTATTGGATCCTCAACTCACAAACCTTTCTATAGTTCCACCAGAGAAAGAAGCACACAATCAGGGTGGTCACCCAGGACATGACAACTGTGGCCCACTGCCACTGGTTCCACACGTTCATGGGCGTAACTTTTTGCAGCCAAGGCGACTCGGGTGCAGCATTCTTATACCAGTTTATGGGAATTTGAATGCAACAACACAGGACGGCTAGGCACAAAAAGATGTTACGACACATCCTGGTGAAGCGCATGAAGATGGTAGCGTCCATGCCAACCAGCCTCACCAAATCCTGCTCCGTAGTCGTCCACAGCGGCTTGATCCAGGAGAAGAAGCCCTTCCCGAGCTGGGGCGGGGCGTGCTTGTCGTCGGCATGTTTGAGTTTGGGTGCGTATACGACAGTGTTGAGTGGCCTAACCAGTGAGAAGCCCAAGGCGACGGCTACGGTGATGCTCACAGAAGAACCAAGGGCAGCGTAGATGGAGTTGGAAGAGAGCTGGGAGCGCAGTTACATCAGCAATCTGTAGGAACCAGTATAACGTGAAGACATAGTTTTCTTCTTCTTCTTTCTTTTTATGGATAGATGCACGACACCTACCTGGGCGGCAAAGGGATCCTGCAAAAGTTGGAGGAATTCACTGATGGGATCACGGCTTTGGAGCACGTTGGCATTCGTGCCCAGCATATCCACCATGTTGTTTCCCAGTAACGAGCCCAACCAGGGCGGTCAAAGCAGAAGTTGTGATCAGAGCGACAGCGATCGAGGGGAGAGGTGGGTTGTGGTTCGTCGGTATCTGCGTGTTAGCGTAGGCTGCCCGTGAGTCGTCTGGTCGGCAAAGCTCGAGTTGGGATGAACTAGTCTTCGTCCCACTGCTTTCCGTTGGTTCGGCGAATTCGAAAGACACCGGTATCGCCAAAGAACGATGTTTGTTGTTGTATGTAGGCGTTTGGTCGTATCGCAGAAGGCGTCGAATGCCGGTTGAAGGGGAACGTGACCGGCCCTGTTTCAAAGGCGTGTCGCGCAACCACAAACAAAGAGATCAGGACTCTCTTTGACGCCGACGATCAAAGAGAATGGTTTTGTTGTATGCTGTGCGCATAACAACTGGAACTGAACGATCGTCGTCGTGTGTAACTCGTGCCGGGGCACTCGGACTGAATAGGGTCAATAGGGAAAATGAGCACCACGATCTGGAACGAATGTGACGTATGGTGAATGCCAAGTCCCAGGGCTAACAAATTGGTTCAGAAAAATGCGTGGCCGACCGGGACCCTGCCGCCAGTGCTGAATAGGAGGAGGGAGAGCCCAGTCAGTTAAGCGAGAGGGGAGACAAGAGTCGGTATTAGTGAGGGTATTCTAGTAGGTTGCGCAGAGAGAGTAGTAAGGTCCTGAGGGTTCAGTTGTTGCTATGCTCGAGGGTTTGGTACAGTGGGAAAAAAACGAAGGTGGTGGTGGTGGTGGTGGTGGTGGTGGATGGATGGGATGGAGGAGTTGGTCAACCATGTCGATTGATCGATGGGGATAGGTGATGATATCAATTCGGCCACTTTTCTTGGGCACGCGTGTCGGAAGATCGCCAAAAGGATGATGGACAGCGACAGACAAAGTACAGGCAAGCATCAGGCAAGTGATAGCCAAACAATTGGGGATGGACGGGTTCTGGAAGGAGGGATGGACGGGCCAATGACTGCTTTTGCCCGTCTTTTGTGCATCAATCATGGGGACGCCGGGGAGGCTTCGGGGCCGCTGAGAGGCTCGTGTGGTGGTTCCTCCACCCTGCCCACATCCACATGCCGTTGGATCTGTGACCTCCCGTGGGGCCGGATTGTCAGATTGGCAGTGTGTGTTGCAGCAGCTGCCCGCAGTGTGCTAAGAATGGAACTTGGAACTCTGTTTCTGCTTCCTGTCCACCGGTCCCCAAATGGAGTTCTTCAGGGTCTTGACGCCGTCCCACGGGCATGTCTCGTTCACTCTCTTCAGTCACCTTTTCACTTACGCCCCACATCTTCACCCCATATTCAACGCTTGCTTTTTTGCAGACTTGAAGGTTTTACCTACTTTTTCCATCGTCCGTCTTCAAAGGGGTTCCTCTCTTGATCAAGGGATCCCGTCACGCTCATGTCGTTATTGGCTGCCCCTGACATGACATGATCCACCAAACGGGCAGCAAGGCGGCTCAAGAATGGACCTGGAATGGACACTTCATGACTCCAAGACCTCACCCAAGACTGGCCGCACCACAAGCTTGCCGTCCTGCCGTCGCCAGGCATGGAAGTGGAAGCTGGGGAGGGTTTTGGCATCAGCCTGTAACAAGCAGATGGGTCAATCTGGATCCAAGTTGGCCAATCACCGGCCAGACCACGGCTTGTCACAGGCTGTCAATTGGCCGCTGTCAAGGGTGTCGGTGTCCACTTGAGCATGTCAGCATGTCCCACCACATTCCATTCGCATGCTGAAAAAGGGCCATTTGGCTCGCGTCTATAGACAGAAATACGAGAGTTCGATGCCCTTTGACGATTTCGTACATGAAGATCCGACTCAGATCGCGATGCAACAAGCCTCTTCACTGTTCAGGTACCAATACAAGGTTACATATGCATACCTATGTACGAGACTGAACTTTTACAAGACCTTCCATCGGCTGCCTCCCTTTTAAGGTGTGTAGTCTATGCTTCTTTCCATTCTTCAAGTCTCGAACGTCTCCGCGTGGGACTTTATCCCCTACAAGATTGGTCGCCTCCACAAACAGTTCCTCAGGACATCAACAGAGACCCATCCCATCCCATCGAAGAGATCGGCGCAAATTAAGCAGGGTCGTTGACTCGTTTCGGCTTTAGTTCACGACCCGTAACCCCGGCACCTGCAATTGGTTTGAGCTTTCTGGGTCTGAATAATGGCATATACGAAGCTTCAGCACTTGTTCTCGGCCTACACGAAGGGCGACTATAGCCCCAACAAATATCTGATATCGTGGCCGTTTCATAAGACACTCTGATCAGAGCTAGGGATCGCTCTCACGACGGCGAAAACTCGTCAATTCCAGGTGTATTTACGTGGATGGAATACAAGTAAACGCACAGTCTTTGAGGTACCTATTACTGACCACATCCATCCTAGTGGTCGAGAGCCGATCCCCGTCAAGTTCGGGCTTAAGGGCCCTCCGGATCTCCATGTCCATCGCGACGGACTCAAGCGCTGCGTAGCGGATTGGGGGCGCTAGGGGCGGGCAGAAGATATACATTTCCGCCAGCTCCTCAGTGACAACCCTCGAGTAACTTCGAAACGACTTTGCGAAGTCGAAGTACAGGTTGGTAAAGATTTACCAACAGAATCTCATTTTTCTGTCGAAGTGGTATTTCAGCTAGCCGCTGGTTAATCTACCCCTACCTCGACTTGGAATGCTATGCATTGAGAAAAAGAGACAACGTCTTCCCCAATCCAGTGTGGTTGCGTACAGACAGTTTTCGGCCTATTAGTTGAAACCTCAGTGGCGATGTCCCACCCAGAGAAAATCAACCTTGGAGTTCGGTACGGACAGACCCATGAGGCCGCGTGGTAATTACGTATACCTCAAAAAAGCTCCAGCAACTCGATGTCAAGTTTGATTCATTCCAGTTGGAGCTACTCTATGGACCTCATATAGCACACCATTGCTTCCAGTTGGAGCCAGGAAAAGGAAGGCACATTTGTTCGCCTGTCCGTTCCTTCTTTCTATCATGAGTGGTGGTTGGTGATCATCGATATTGATTTACCCCTCGTTGATCGTTCCTGCCGTCAAGGGATGTAAACCTCCTCTTCTTCCCCTCTATGATATCAGCTAGAGACATGAAGAGAACTGAACTCTGCCCAACGTCCCTCGCCCAGTACTCTAATACTTACTAAACATCGGATATCAGAATCCCAAGTCAGTCAATCCAAGAACACCCCTGGAGCCAAGGTTCATCAAGCTACGTGCCGGGGGGAGGGTATAGTTCTCCCATTGTTTTGTTGCCAGCTCATCCGTCAAGTCCTGCTCATTCACCGGAGATTCATCGTCACTGGACACTGCATCCCCATCCATGAGTCCGTCCTTACGATCGAAATCCCTTTCGGGGCCCCCAAATGCATTGATATTGAAAGCATTTCCTGCCCCTAATGATGCAGAAGATGCGCCCGGACTCAAATTGAATGCATTGAATACTTCCGCAGGTATCGGAGACGCGGCAGATGTTTTTGACCCTCGCTTCGCCTTCGCGGGTGTTTTCTTAGCTGTTTGCGGCAACTTAATTCCCTGCTTCCATTTGAAGAAGTTGTCAGGATCCCATTGCTGCTTCACGAGCCGCAGGTTCTTGGTATCATTGCCGTAGTACGTCCTCTCCGCGCCGGTGGCTGACGACAGAACTTCGTCGGGAAAATTGATGAAGGCAGCGCGCGACATGATGGAAAACGGCCTCAACTTATTCTTGAAGGCTTTCAAGAAGTCCCTCATTTCCCCTTCCATCCACTTTTCTTTCCAATCTAGCATGATATATGTCTGGTAGACACCATCACGCCAGCGGAAGGCGGAGGCTGAACGATCCTTTCTGCTCGCTTTCCCGCCAGAGTGTATCCAAGTGACTTGCAAAAGACCTGATTCACCCGCGAACCGGCTCCTGAATACGGCCATCTCTTCCCGGATGATTGACGTGATCTTCTTGATCCTCTCGAGGTCGTTCTTGAACACAAACGAGGAGTAAAGCTTGAAGGTTGGGTCGGTTGGGAAAGCCTTGATGGTTTCTTCTGACCACTGGGAAACAAGTGTTTCATGAAGGAAACGGGTTGACTTCTCTGACATGGATCGCCGCGTAAGTTGTTCTGCTAACTTTCCACCTCCGTTCTCCGCCTTGTCAGCACCAAGTTTGTCGGCAATGAGCTTTTCGAAATCCTCCTTGGTACCGTCGTAATAAACAAGGAAGCGAACAGCCAGTTCGCTGCTTGTCTCCTTGAGATCGCAGATCCAGGACGTGTCAATGGTAACCTGATCTGGCCATCTGGTCGCATAGAAACCGTTCATCGTGTCCATAAACTTATCCATAAGTTTGTCTTTGGTCTTGTTCGAGCGTTCTTTATCGGATTTGGGAAACCAGGTGTACCTCCCAGCTACCACAGACCCATTCTTGTTGCTCAGCTTTTGCAAATACATCTTGAACTCGACCACGACACCGAAATTGCCGCCCCCCGCCCCGCAGAGGGCCCAGAACAGTTTCCCCTCTGGTGAGTCGGGATTGTCGGTGTCTTTGACAGTGACCTTTTTGCCGTCAGCGGTGACAATGGTGATTTCCTTCAGTGTGTCACAGCCCATCCCGAAGCTCCTCGTGAACGGACCGAGACCGCCGCCCAAGAGGAAACCACCCACACCTACAGTGGGACACCGTCCGCCATTGATGATGAAGCCATTCATGCGATTGTTGACAAGTTGCTTGTAGACATGACCCCACTGGGCACCGCCCTGTAACGTAACGGTATTGGACTGTACGTCAATCTCGACGCGATTCATATTCAGCAAGTCCAACGAGATGCCTTTGTCAGTGGTCGAAAACCCTGCATAAGAATGGCCGCCGCACTTGATTGTGATAGGGACGCCCCTGTCCTTGGCCTCCTTGACAATGGTCTGAACATGATCCACATTCTTGGGCTGGACAACGCAGAGCGGTCTCGTGAAGCGGTAGAGGAGATTTGCATTCGCAACGGAGCGCTCATACTCGGTCTCGCCGGGCAGGAATACGGGAATTTTCTTCTTTTTGAGCTCCTCAATGACAAATTCCCCTGCCATTCTCTCGATTCCTGCCATTTTTTGGCGTCTCAGTTGCGTTGGTAACCTTACTTTCACCATGTTAGCGATGGAAACATAAGGGGCCAGTCCAGGTAGTCAAGGGCCGATAACTTACAAACAAAAATTCAGTGAAGTCTTATTCGTTTGGCGCTTGCAGTTTGAGTGTCAGATTTCGCGATGCGCAAGTGTCTTGCATGTGTCGTGTCTGTGAACAGTCGCCAACACTCAACGTATTTGCCATTCAAAGGTTACTTGTAGATATTTACTCACCAACACCTACCTAGGTAGTGTAGTCTAGAGGTGCCTTGTAGACATTGGCTGGCAAGCCAGGTCTGGTATGATCAGGCCGCCATGCGTCCCTCAGCCTGGTCAGGTTGCCAATATCAGGCAGGCTGTGAAGCTCTCCAGGTTGCAATCACACTCACAGAACGTTTTTGGGATATTGTCCGGTGGTCCCAGCCAGCTGAAATTGGATTGTTCGGCCACATGGCGAATGATTGCCCCCTCAGGCGGCTCTGGAAGTGCCAAGTCAACGTAGAGGAGGTCGAGAAGACGAAACGCCACCGCCCCCCTCCCCCCCCTCCCCCTCGCTTGGGCAAAAATATGTTGAGGCTTTATTTGCATTTCACGATGTGGTAGGCGTCCTGAGCTGCAAGCCATGTGAGGGGGACATGGCCCCACGGGAGGGTTGCGGGACGAAACTCCTAATTATTGGTCCAGCATAGCGTTTTGCTGCGAGCCTCGCGGGTTGTCGTCGGATCCTTTCCTGCATGCAGCTGTTCGAGATGAGGGCATGCCTGAGGCGATCCAACGTGGATATGTATGTAGATCATCCGCAGCCTGATTTGGGCAGGAAGGATGTGGGAAGCCGATACATGTTAATTGGCTGCTGGTATTGGGGTGGTCAAGGTTGAGAGGGCGGATATTTGTGGCTGATGCTGGTCGAGAAATGGAAAGGGCTTCATTGTCATTCGTAAGGAAGGCACAAGCGGACCATTGAGAGCAAGTGATGCTGCCCAATTCAAAACAATCGCTCACTTTACCTTCACAACCACAGCAACCCCTCTTTTTGCTTTCACTCCACGCCAAATCAAGTTGACTTTGGGCGTGCGTCTACACTCTCTCAGCCTGCCTTTGACGTGCGTCTGCACTCTCGCAGCCTGCCTCGAGAACCTCAACCGGCAACATCTGGCTGGCCAGAACTGCTCAATCCTCTACCTGACATGAAGATATGGGCATCAATGGACTGCTCGGCATGCCTGAAACCGCAATCAGCCGAGCTTGGTATCTCTGCCCTCTTGCCACGTCAACGGCACACGTGGGCTCTCAAAAAAACCCATCACATGAACACTGACAGAGCCTTGTAGTCCAGAAGACTGACGATGCCGTCCAACAAAGACTTTGCGAGTTCGTTGTGTTTTGAGGGCATGAACTTTGGGACACATCTCTTATCAAATACAAGAAGGGAGCAGAGCTTCCGCATTCTTGCCCTTCTCATATGTGTCTACATTCAGCCAGCTCCTAGGTACCTCTAGTTTGGAGCCATAATCCAGAAACTGGTTACCTGACCCCAGCCCTTATCTACAACTTCAACTTCCATACGCAACTGTCGCCGGGTTCCATCATGGCCACAAAGAGTTCCCGCCCGCCACCCACCACCATATACCGCACTCGCACCACACGTGCCGAGATCAAGTCGGCCGCGGACCTGATGCTGCAAAATGCAATTGCTCAAGCAGCCGCCCCTTCGCCAGCACCCGCCCTGGCCCCTGGGACGACCTTTTCGACGGCCTCCACCGCAATTAGCAGTCCTGATGATGTCCCAGATCCTTTCAAACCATTCTCCCAATCTGACGCCAGCAGTCTACTGCAAGAGTTAACTATCGATGAGCGTAAAGCGAGTGTCGCGATACCCCGACAATCCACGGCAGGAATGTTCAAGGCCGTCGTCTCCACCGATTTGCTCTTCCTCCTTGATACAACCAGGTCCATGGGTTCCTACATGGAAGCCGCCAAGCAGCAAGTCAGGAAAATTGTCGACGAGATTGGCAAGGCCTTTTTCAATGAGGCTGAGATCCGCATGGCCGTGGCATCATACAAGGACCACCAGTTCAGTCCAAATGTTCAGTTTCTCGACTTCACCACATCCGTTGATCAAGTACACTCCTTCCTTGCAGGCCTGAGCATTGCGCCATGGTATGGGGATCGCCCCGAAGATGTTCTCGGTGGAATTCAACAAGCGGTCAACGCTTCGTGGAAGAACCCAACCAGATGCATGATTCATATTGGGGACGCACCCTCGCATGGCCGCAACTTGCACGACATGAGCGACACGGCAGATCGCTTTCCCAACCCCGGCACCGAGCCACACGGCCTCACGTACGGGCCGCTGCTTAAGCAAATGATATCGAAACGTATCAACTACGTCTTCCTTCGAATCAATAATACCACGGATCGCATGGCATTCACATTTTCCAATGAGTATGCCGCGGCTTTGGCCGACACCACGCTACTCAAAACCAACAAGTACTACAGCACGTTGAGCACCAACGTCCAGCGCAATCCCTCGGGTGCTTTGATGTTCCGGGAGGTTGAATTAGGCATCACGCTCAGCGCGCTGCAGCGTCTCGTTGTCAATGCGGTTACGGCTTCAGCTACTCGCACAGCTACTCGCACGGCTTCCCGCATACGCAAGCCAGGGAACGACAGTTCGCCAGGTTCGAAACTTTCAGGCATCGGCGAGGAGGACGACGATGAGGACGATCAAGAGGATGCCAACGACCCGTCAGCTTTGCCAATCGAGACCGTCTCGCCACAGTGGGAAGAGTCAGATTGGTTCGAAGAGACGCTCAGCATGCAAGGCTTCTCACTGAATGTGAATCACGGCGCCAACACACTCAACGAGATGATGGAACGAGACAACAACGATGGGCTTAGCATGCTGATGCTTACTATTTACAAACGGAGACTGCCGTTTGCCAAAGGCAAACTTCGTATGGCCTCATATGCCCGCACAGTGTCATCTACCAATTCCTACGTGGCCAAGTCGTTTATCAAGAAAGCACCACAGATTGCTTACCTGGTTGAAGACATGCGGTGTCAAGCGCTGTGCAAAGCATTTGCTTTGGAGTTCAACGCTCTGCTGGTGGACAGTTCCAGACATTCAATCGACTTTATCGCGACGGCCTGCTTCAAGGGCAAGTCGGAGCTCAAGTCGGGCGATGAACTCATATCCATCGAGCCTTACATTGGCGTTGACTATGTCAAGTACAACACCAATGCCGGTTGGGTCAACGATTTTCAAGATCCGTCCAACGAAGCAGCGCAAGCTTTCTCTCACTTTACTTTTGAGCGTTCACGGGGAGCATTCCTGGCCAGTGACCTGCAAGGTGTTAACGGGCTGCTGACAGACCCTGTTATCCATACACGTGATGAGAACCGCTTCCCATTATCCAAAGCGAATCTCGGTGTTGATGGCTTCAAGTTTTTCTTTGCCACACATGAGTGCAACGATATCTGTCGAAAGTTGGGCCTTAAGAGCAGCCGCTTGATGATCACGTCCGGTAACTACGATTTTAGGAGTGATTGGCCCAGCTTACCCGACACGCTATGCTGCTCTAACAAGCTCTGTGGCAAGATTTTGCGCCGCGCAGACACCAGAGTGTCAGACAAATACCCAGGATACCAGTGGTGTGGGATGTGCTTTCCACAGTTAGAATCTACAACGGAAATGGAGGATTGTAGGGCGCCTGTCCCACACCACCAGTTTGCGTTGTCCAGATTTTTCCATGAGTCACAAGGGAAGAGGGCCCCGCGTATGTGCCCTGAACACGACAACGAGCAAAACAGGTTCAGCATGTTTATGGCCATACCCGCTACGCCGGCAATGCTGGGAGGCTGGGCCGGGGCCGGAGCCGGAGCCGGAGCCGGAACCGGGGGCGCCTTTTCAATGCTTAGCAGCATGGCAGCGCCCTCAAAGCCCGCCGCGTCCAAAACCACGCAGGCAGATGCGAGTCTTGTGGCGCTTTGGGACAAGCTGGCATCTGCAACTGTGAATTTGGGGGATGATTAGATCGTGTACCGTAAGCAGATACAAACATGATGATATGAATTTTATGCCTTGACTGATGGCATCGCAAATACCTCTAAACTTTATGCACCGTGACACTCATGTATTTATTTTGGCTCAAACCAAGTAGCTTCCCGAAGGTAAGAAGATCCCGCGAAGAGCCTGCGTGTGCTTGGGCGTGACAGTGTAGCAATCAAAGTCCTCTATCAAAAAAAAAAAAAAAAAAAAAAAAAAAAAAGAGAGAGAGAGAAAAACATAGCGGGAATTAGAACACTGTATATGACAACCATTGGTGCCATCCCAATCATAACTCAAGACCAAGAGAGGTGTTGTAGTTTGCGAGTGGTTCCCTCAACAATTTGCCTCGTAAAAAACAAAGATGTTACCCGAATTGCTGTAGCACATGTATACCTCTAGGACATGTCGGAGAAGACAGAACCCCTGGGCACCCACTGAAGAGAGCATCGAACAACAAACCAACACCGACGTATGAATCACTCCTACCAACGATCATGTGTCATCCATCATGTCAAAGAGCCGTCGATTTAATGACGAGTGACTACCTGCTAGCAATAGGTTAGGACGAGTAACATCCAGAAGAAGCCAGGCGTGACCGTTTACTTCCTTGAGACCGCAAATACACGCTTTGCTCTCTTTTCCATTTCTACTTGAACAAAGCTAGACTTCCACATATGACACCACCTGCAACGTACCACACATTATATATACGCACGACTTTCCTTTTCTTTTCTTTTCTTTTTTTTTTTCACCTCTCAAGTTCTTCTTTTCAAAATGTCTCATCCCTCGCGCAAACATTTTGGTGGAATACTTTCGTCTGGAAGACAGTTAGACCCTCGCTTGCGAAGTCTGTGGTAGACCTGCAGTTTAAGATATGGGAGGACAGAGACCGAGAAGCCACGAGTACTCGAGCAGTACCAATATGATTACGACTGTGACTACAAAGATGGATACCAAGATTGATATGACGGAAACAGGGAGCCATATAACGACTATAGGGGGTAAGAGGTGAGCTTTCGGGCGTTGGTTATTGTGCCGGAAAAAAATAAAAAAAAATAAAAAAAAAATTAAAGAAAAATTAAGGTCAATTTTGTTACTGTCTCGAGACTGGACTCTGTTGTTGTTTTGACACCAAACGAGCTGAGTAAGGAAGAGAAGACATGTTACATGCATTGTCACAGAGACTTTACATACTAATAACTGTTGCCTACACATGAAAGTACCAGAGGAAGTCCTCATTGGAGGTTTCCACATGAACATGAACAGGATGCAAGGTGGAAAGAATGGGTGAGTGGCCCAGCCATCATCCGGATCTCGCTTGTCCAACGGAAAGCACTAACCTGTAAATACACTACTATATCATCCCTTCTCCTCGAAAATAGCTTGAAAGATCAAAGCCTGAAAAGAAGTCAAATTTTTTTAAATTTTTTTAATAATTTTTTTTTTTTAGGAAATGTTGAAAAAATTAAGAAAAAATAAAATTAGAAATACCAGTGTTGCAATAACTTATTGATTATACCATATCCAAGTAAGCTTCGTACACCATATCCAGAAAATACCAAGTGCCCTAGGCCAACCTGCGATGCTTCCGCCATACCCTATACCTTTTCCATGTAGCCAAAAGATACGCCTAATCACTGTTTCCCACTTGCACTACATCATCGTACAAATTAACCAAAAATCCCATTACCTCACATTTTGTGTATCTCGCTTCCTCCTCATATCAACCCTTGGACAAACAGCACAGAACCTATAATCAAGGAGGCCCCTGACTCCTCGTTTTTCTTTGCGTCATCCCCACAGGCTTCAATATCTTTCTTGCCGCCTTATCAGCCTTGGCCGCTTCCGTCTTCTTGGGTCTTCCCGGGGCCCTCTTCACCGGTGATGCTGCACCATCAGCGCCGACGCCATTACCATTCGCCTGCTCAGTCTTGGCCTTCTTCGCATCATGTTTCTCCGCCTCGTTTTCATCATAGTCCTCCTCGAAATCGTCCGCCTTTCTCTTTTTACTAGCAGCAAGGGCAGGGGCAGGGGCAGGGGCAGGGGCAGGAGCAGGAGCAGCCTTGGCGTCTTCCTTGGCTGGTGCGGTTTCCGAGGGAATGGTCTTGGTCTCCTTATCGCCCTCGTTATCCTTCTTTGTTGCGTCAGTTACTCCGTTCGTGTCATTCTCTCCCAATGGCGCAGCGGCCGCCGCTTCATCGGGTTTGGTCACCGCAGCCTCCTTTTCTTCGTTGACTTTCTTCTCGGTCTTGTCTTCGGTTGACTCCTTCTTGGCAGCCTTGTCTGGGTCCGGAGCCTTCATCCCCATAGACGAGCCCGTCCCGGGACCCTCGCAGTCATCATCTCCCGAGATGTACTCTTCTATCAACGACTCCGGCACGCCGTCCATGGGAGGCACGGCATCATCGCGAGGGTTGTCGTGGTATTTTTCGGGAGACGGGTCGAAGATAGTGTGCGTCGGGGCGGAGGGAGTGGCGGACTCGAGGCCATGGAACTCGGAGCCAGCAGCGGTGGGCTGTAGAGCCATCTTTTGGGAGACAACCTCGTCTACGGTGGGGAAGCTTTTGGGTTTCTCGGCATCCTTCTTGTCGTCGGGATGAGCGTCGGTAGCGGGCTTGAGATTGTCGGTTGCCGCAGAAGGCTTACTTTCGGCGGTGGTGGTGGCGGCTTCCTTTTCCATTGGGACGGGGCCGGGGGCTGAGGCGGAACCGGTGTCGTCTGGCTTGGTGGTGGCGGTGGTGGTGGAGGGAACGGTGGGTTGTTGCTCAACTGTGTGAAGAACGCCAAGAGGAAGGAGGCGAGGTGTCAGTTTGACTGTAATTTTGTGTGAGGGGGCAATTCGGGGGGTTTGATTGATAATCTGCTTCGGATGGGCAATGGTAAATCGAATGCTGATGTTGATGTTGGATAGGTGGTTGTTGTCAAGGGCGAGGGTGGTGGTGAAGGGCGATGATATCGCGCGGGCGAATCAGAAGAGGAGCGCACAAGAGTTCGCCAATGCGCTCTGTGTAACGAGTAAGATGGCGCGAAACCGTGTAGATCCGTTTCTTCGATCAAGAACTCCAACGACCAGTCTGAAGCCTAGATCCAATTGCTCTTATGCAGAGGATATCGTGCTCGTGTCGCGAGGGCATTTCCAACTCACCTTCGTTGACTGGAGCGGACATTGTGATGGTTGAACGGCGGCGATGACGTAGTTCGGGAGGATACCGCGTAGACAGTAACAGTGGGTGCGCTGTGCGATTTGAGTGGTAGAGGGAAGGCTTGGGCGGGTCTAGATTCTGGGGAAATGCGCAGGGGTGCGTTCGACGTTGAGATGTTATGATAACAACTAAATGGTGATAGTGTAGTCGATGATGAACAGTAGGCAAAAGCGATGGATGATTGCTAGGTGGGAGATGAGTGTCTTCCAAGTCCAAGATGGAATTCAGTTGCAGGAGCAAGGTGAAGACAGTTCGTGGTGCCGTGGTCAGGAACAGAAAGATGGACCAGGACCGCGGTGGCTTCCAGGGTTCCCGTTGTGGGCTGGTGATGTGCACTGATCAACTGCGAGATCCCCCCATTCATTCATTCAAGGCAGTTGACGAATCAGAGGACCAGAATGGCCGGAACATCACCAGGCCCGGGAGCTAGTTGCTAGGTACCTATTCAAAGTCCACATGCTTTTGCCTACTTGGGCTGGGTTGTGTTTGGAAGCATTTATCACCACCACAAACCGACGTTACCTACTGCAGTGGAGAACTGGACCCCTCAACCCTCCCCAGTTACGCAATGGGAGAATGGACCAGTGTCTAGACCACTACAGCACTTATCCGTTACCACTACCTACTATCTACACTACACCTCTGCAGGCATCAAAAGGTTAGCGCGATACAGCCACTGTACAATGATAGTGAGATTAGAGGTGTGAAAACCGCATAATTTTTTGTATGGGAAATAAAGTTATCGCCACTTTGTCATTCACTGCGCTAACCTTTTAGTGTGAATGCCTGCAGAGGTGTACGCTACCTACACATCCAACGGCTTCGTTACGGCTTTATCTTCCAAGCGACAATTGGGGAATACGCGATATTCCTGCACATCTGATAAACCTATAACCGCGGTTGCCGATTGTATAGGTAGATAATGTGATCGATGTTTGGATCAGACATCAGATTCAGAAAAGCAAAGCATCCCTACAAAATCTGAGCCTCATCACCCAGGGCCAAGTTGAAGCACTTACATATAGAGAAGGCTATAAGCCTTGGATGTCTCAAACTTGAAACTGGACCACACTAGCTTCCCGACCACCACCATCAATAACTCAAAGTTGAGTGTTCGTCCTCCATCCACTATATGTGACTCATCACACGGGTCTCAGAGCACTTGTTCAGAATTCCTTATGTTGTCTGTGATGTCGTCTTGCTCGTTCTTCTATCGGTGTTTACTCCACAAGGTACACGTGTACATGTGAAGTTCGACAGTTGCCCCCGGCCGCCTATTAACCTTACCCCAACCCCGCGATTCCACCTGCCAACCAAATACACTAGTTTCCATCCCATTGCGGCAGCCAAGCACAAGACCAAGATGGGCCAAGTCGGGCCAAGATAGGCGCCAAGAGAGATTCCCATCATCTTGATCGCCACGTGAAGCATTTCGTGGATGAGATCCTTCCGACAACACCAAGGGTCCTATCAAAAGGGGGCTGTGTACGTCCCTGGTCGGTTCTGGGCGTTCTCGGCCATCACATTCCATCGAATGGAGTTCCACCATGCGGCGCGGCTACCGTCGACTACAGGCACGGAAACCCCACTCTTGCGTGATATGCAGTTTAAGTAAACAAACAACCTCATGCTCTGTCCGGCCTTCCAGAACGTCAAGTCTATCACACCGTCCAAGTTGACGCCAAGCCTTGCTGCCAAGGCCCATTGCTTCTGAGAATATCTATGCCAATGCTCGGCCGCGATATGTTGGTCCTATCACAGCCGGTTGCGGGAGAGGCTTCTCTTTGTCGAGTGCCCGCACCTTTGGGAACTTCGAGACCATATCATCTGAAGTTGAGCTCATCGCGATCGCCACTCCCTTCCCGCCACTACAACAGGGTCTTATCAAGCCCAGCCCCGAAGCTCACTGGAGGAACTGCTCTGCCGCGCCCAAACCCTTCTTGGCCGGCTAGGATAAACTTCTTGGTGTTTGCTTGGCTGTCGTTATGCCCAGACATCTTGCTGCGAGGGTTGACGGGAGGGTGGTTGAAGATGTTGGAGAAACTGGACCCAGTTTGACGGCACTGGGGAATACCGATGGAGAAGCGGGCATGACGGCGATGCCCGCGTATGTACTTAAGAAAGTCATGTGCCCAACTTTTCAAGAACACTTGTTGATGTACCCCAAATTTCAACTTCCTGCCGCTCGGGAACAGGAACAGAAGAACCAACAATCCCAGCCTATAACTCTGCATTGCAGCAGACTGGTGCTCAGACCTCCAAGTTCCTGCAAAGACTCCTCGTCCTCCCAACGAGGCAACACATCTGTGAGCCGTCTCAGCTCAGACTGTAAACATCGATTTGTTGCGTTATCATCTCAACGACCTTGGCGACGACTCAGAGTCCTGTTCCAAACACCATCAACCCCCATGCCATAATGGCAGAACCCCAATACCCCAAACATCCTTTCCTTCTCTCTGTACCAGAGGTTGAGAAGGCCCTCGACACACATATCGACAATGGTCTCTCAACGAACCAGGTGCCGAAGCTGCAGGAGCAGTATGGCGAGAACGAGTTGGACGTAGGCAACACCATTGCCTGGTATACCATCTTCATCAGACAGCTATGCAATGCTATGGTTTTGGTTCGTACCCCATTCCCCAAGCCTCCAATGACGGGAGAGCTCAATGCTGACATCTGGACGTAAATTCTAGGTCCTGATTTTCGCCATGGCTCTGAGCTTTGGTGTCAAGGATTGGGTTGAGGCTGGAGTTCTCGCGGCTGTCATCATCCTCAATGTCGGAATCGGATTCTGGCAAGAATACCGCGCCGAGAAGAAGATGGACGCCCTTCGCGCCCTCTCCTCCCCCAGTGCTAGCGTACTCCGTGATGGCAAGACTTCTGTAATTCCAAAGTAAGTTGCCAAAATATCCGCCGACAGAAGAACTGAACGGCCCGCTGACTCATAACCGTACCACAGCGCTCAGGTAGTTCCCGGTGATATCATCCTTCTCAAGATGGGTGACACCGTCCCTGCCGATCTCCGCATCTTCGAGGCCATGAACCTGACCTGCGATGAGTCCTCGCTGACAGGCGAAGCCGAACCTGTCGAGAAGATCACGACCAATGACATTGTGGTTCCCGGCACCGAGAAGCCAGCACTCTCCGAAGGCGATCTTGGCATCGGTGATCGTATCAACATCGCATACGCTACCACCATCGTTCGTAAGGGCCGTGGTCGCGGAATCGTTATTGCAACTGGCATGAAGACCGAAGTTGGTAAGATTGCTGCTTCCACCAACAAGAAGCAACGCAAGGCAGGTAGGTCGATGAGCACCAAGCATGGCCACCTCCAGCCGGTCAAGGGCGCTGGCTTGCGTACGTGGGATTTCATCGGCAAGTTCCTCGGTTTGACCGAAGGCACGCCGCTTCAGATCAAGCTGTCCAAGCTTGCGTATATCCTGTTCTTTTGCGCAATCTTCCTGGCCATCATCGTCTTTGCCGTCAACAAGTTCAACATCCCCACGGAGGTTATTCTGTACGCCATTTCAACTGGTATTGCTATCATCCCGGAGTCCCTGGTTGCTGTCTTGACCATGACCATGGTCGTGGCCACTGCTGTTATGAGAAAGGCCAACGTGGTGGTTCGAGATCTCTCTGCTCTCGAGGCCCTCGGAGGCGTGACCAACATTTGCTCCGACAAAACGGGCACGCTAACACAGGGAGCCATGATCGTCAAAAAGGCATGGCTTCCCCCGTCCAGCGTTTACACCGTCCGCGATTCCACCAACCCCAACAACCCAACCGAGGGCAAAGTAACTTTCTCTCCGGATGACACCAAGGCGAAGAAGGAGGAAAAGGAACGTGACTACGACCAGGAGAGAACTACCCAGGCCATCAAGTTTGATGTACCGGAAGGTGAGAAGGAAAAGCCGATGCAGCCCAAGGCATCGGAGATGGATGCCGAGGTCACTCCCGACCTCAGGTTGTTCCTTCATGCGACCGCGCTCTGCAACCTCGCCACGGTCCGGTATGACGAAGAGGCTGAGGGCTGGAAGACCACCGGAGAACCCACGGAAATTGCCATTCAAGTTTTCGCCCACCGGTTTGACCACGGAAAGAAGTCCATCGAGGGCAAGGGCTGGAAGCAGGTTGCCGAGTTCCCCTTCGACAGCAGCATCAAGCGCATGTCAGTCGTCTACAATGCGCCCAAGGACAACGAGCTCGGGTATTCTCCCGAGAACAGCATCGTATTCACCAAGGGTGCCGTTGAGCGTGTCCTGGATCTGTGCTCCCACATTGGAACCGGCGACGCCCAGCAGCCCATGTCCGAAGAGGTTAGGGATCGCATTCTGGACCAGATGACTGACTTTGCCTCCCAAGGCCAACGTGTCCTTGCCGTGGCGTACAAGCCGTGGGATGGAGAGTACTCTGCTCCGGATGAAGCCCACAAAGGCGATGATTCCGTCCGTGCTCAAGTTGAGGACAACCTGGTACTGCTTGGTCTGGTCGGCATCTACGACCCGCCCCGCCGTGAGACGACTGGTTCCATCAGCACGTGCGCCGAAGCTGGCATCAAGGTTCACATGCTCACGGGAGACCACCCGGAGACGGCCAAAGCCATCG
Organism: Neurospora crassa OR74A; assembly: GCF_000182925.2. Taxonomy (NCBI): domain Eukaryota; kingdom Fungi; phylum Ascomycota; class Sordariomycetes; order Sordariales; family Sordariaceae; genus Neurospora; species Neurospora crassa. The sequence continues at coordinate 1,208,469 of NC_026504.1, forward strand.
CTAGGGAAATCGGCATCATTCCTCGCAACCTTGGCGTGCTGCCGGCGGGCGTGGCTGAGAGTGCCGTCATGAAAGCCACTGATTTCGACAAGCTATCAGACGAAGAAATCGACAACCTACAAGAGCTCCCCCTGGTTATTGCTCGTTGCGCCCCTGAGACCAAGACGAAAATGATTGAGGCTTTGAGACGGAGGGGAGCCTTCATGGCCATGACGGGTGACGGTGTTAACGATGCGCCATCGCTCAGCAGAGCGGACGTTGGTATTGCCATGGGATCGGGTTCGGATGTTGCCAAGTCTGCCGCCAAAATCGTGCTGACTGATGACAAGTTCAACAGTATCGTTGCTGCTATTCAGGAGGGTCGCCGCATGTTTGAGAACATCCAAAAGTTTATCCTCCACTTGCTGAGCAGCAACGTCGGCGAAGTCATCTTGCTCATTGCCGGTCTCGGGTTCCGCGACCAGGACGGATTCTCCGTCTTCCCCATCTCGCCTCTTGCCATTCTGTGGATCAACATGGTCACCTCTTCCTTCCCGGCCTTCGGCTTGAGCAAAGAGCCCGCCTCTCGGGAAGTGATGAGGAAGCCCCCGCACGACCGCAAGAGGGGTGTGTTCTCGAACCAGATTCTGTGGGACATGATCGTGTACGGCATTCTTATGGGGACCTGCACGCTCATGACCTTTATCATTGTCGTCTACGGCAAGTACGGCGGAGATCTGGGCAAGGACTGCAACCGCGGATACAACGACACGTGCATCCCTGTGTTCCGAGCCCGAGCCGCCGTGTTCGCCCTGCTGACCTGGCTGATCCTGCTTAGCGCCTGGGAGTTCAAGAGCATCCGCCGAAGCATGTTCCGCCTCGACCCGGACAACCACAAGAAATTTGCCGTGTTTCACGACCTCTGGTCTAACAAGTTTTTGTTCTGGGCCGTATTGATCGGCCTCGTTAGTGTTTTCCCCACCGTTTACATCCCCGGCCTGAACAGGAACGTGTTCAAGCACACCGACATCAGCTGGGAGTGGGGCGTTATCATTGGCATGTCCATCGTGTATGTGGTTGGTATTGAGTGCTGGAAGGCCGTCAAGCGCCACACGGGCATCCTGGATGATCACAAGGTGCCCAAGAGCGCCTGGAGCCAGGGTGACGATGGCGGAAAGAGAGAGCGGACCATGAGTTTCTCACTTTCTAGGAGCTTCGGGAGAACCAAGAGCTTCTTGGCCAGGACCATGACTAGCTCGACGGCAGGAAACCCTGCTGCCGATGATCTACGGGTCTAAAGGGCGCATGTTGATGATGTCTCTTTTTGACCTTGTTGTGTTGATTTCGAGTTTTCTTTTGCTGTTGTCGTTGTGTTTGCGACAGATACCCGGCCTCGGCTCGACTTGCGAGCACCTGGCTAACCAGTGGATGCCTGACGTCGTGGTAGTTAGACATTGCTATGCATTTTTCCTTCTTCGTGTTTTTTTTTTTTTCTTTGGATAGTTTGAAGTTGACGAAGATGAGAGAAGACACAAATGAGGGGAGGATTAACGAGGGCTAAAAACGAGTGTATGAATTTTCCTTTGATGTGATTCAGCTTTGATACCACGACCTTCCGGGCCTTGTTGCTCTAAGGGTTATTTTTCTGTACATAGCGAAGAGGTGGTGAAGTGAGGATATTTCATGTCGTGCTTCAAAATTAAACGAGTCGTCCAAAAACATTGGAGCTTCCGTTCGTTGTGATCTTGATATAGCCGGTAGTGTGATGTGTACTTCTTCTATGCTCACCTTGTGCCTGCCCGGAGGTACTGAGTCCAATATAGATTTCTGTGTCTTTACTAGCCGAAGAACGTGATGCTCCATGAGATTGATCAGATTCACTGGTTCACGTCGTTTCCTTGGTGGTGTTTCTCCTCCAGTATAGAAAAAAAAAGGGGCCCCGTTCAGACGTCGGGAGCTTATCGATAAGGAATCAGCATCACCGGGCTCAGGGGTAGAAGTACTTGCAGCGCAGCCCTGGCCCTGGCAGGCATTCATTAGAATACAGGGCAGGCACCACGTAGCCTAGCGCTTTTCCAGCGTAACAGCGACCGGGTCCCCTGAGCCAGCCCGCGTAAAGGACACCTCGAACCTCCACTGACTGAATGAACGCGAGCCATCTTCCATCATCAACGGTAGACACCTTCCTCCATTCCTTAGGTTTATCTCGACAATTCAATTCCATCCATTCCTTCGTCGACAGCCGCTCGTTTCACCAACCTCAATAATCTCGTAATAATCAGTCACCATGGCTCCCACCAAGACCACCGGCAAGGATGTGTACTCGGTCATCCTGCCGACCTTCAATGAACGCCAGAACCTCCCCATCATCACCTGGCTCCTCAATCGCACCTTTAGCGAGCAGTATGTCACCACCAGTCCAGTCTATTGCCTTACCCTCATCCCAATTGGCGTTGGTGATATCAATGGTTCCCAGACGCTGACTTGCTCTCAAAACCAGAAACATCGACTGGGAACTCGTAATCGTCGACGACGGCTCCCCCGACGGCACCCAAGATGTCGCCGCCCAGCTCGTTAAGCTCTACGCTCCCCACGTGCAACTGCAGACCCGCACAGGCAAGCTCGGACTCGGCACTGCCTACGTCCACGGCCTCCAGTTCGCCAAGGGCAACTACATCATCATCATGGACGCCGACTTCAGCCACCACCCCAAGTTCATTCCCCAGATGATCGCCAAGCAGAAGGCCGGCAACTACGACATTGTCACGGGCACCCGCTATGCCGGCGACGGTGGTGTTTACGGATGGGACCTCAAGCGCAAGCTTACCTCCAAGGGCGCCAACATCTTTGCCGATACCGTGCTGCGCCCCGGCGTGAGCGACTTGACCGGTTCCTTCCGGTTGTACAAGAGGGACGTGCTGGAGAAGCTGTTCCAGAGCACGGACATCCGTGGTTTCACCATGCAGATGGCTCTGGCTGTTACGGCCAAGTCCCAAGGCTTCTCGATTGCTGAGGTGCCCATCTCCTTCGTCGACAGAGTGTATGGCGACAGCAAGCTCGGCGGCGAGGAGATTGTGGAATATGCCAAGGGCGTTTTGCAGCTTTGGTGGTCCACGTAAACCGGACCAGGAATACCACAAGAAGAACAAGACGGGAACGGTCTTTCTTTCGAAATATATATAAAAGCTAATGGTTGGGCTTTGCCGATGTACAAGTAAGGCTGGGATCTGGGTTGCATGGCGTTTTTGTTCTCGTTCCGCGTACATATCTTTCTGGAGGGCTTCGCTAATTGACTGATGATTATATTGAGGTTTTGGTCATGAATCATTCTGGATATCTTGCGCTCTACGCTACAACAACACACAGCCTCAACCCGCTTAGCAATTCCTGCCGCCCGTCACACTGATAGTCTGCCCAGAGATGTACGAGCTCAGGGGAGAGGCAATGGCCAAGACAGCACTGGCAGCCTCAGTTGCTGAACCGGGTCTCCTGAGGGGGATATCTGCAAAGGGAACCGGCCCTCCAGCCTTTTGGGCATTCTGCTTCTGTGGAATACCCAAAGCAACCTTTTGACCATCAACCTCCACAAACGCACCAGCCTCCTTGTTGGCCGTCAACCGAGTCTCGATATGTCCAAAGGCAATGGTGTTCGCTCTGACACCAAAAGCCGGACCCCACTCCTTGGCTATCGTCTTGCTAAGGCCAACCACACCGGCCTTGGCCATGGCGTAGTTGAGCTGGCCAGCGTTGCCGTGCAGACCGGAGGTGGAAGAGATGTTGATGATGTTGCGTGGCTCGCCGTCCTTGACGCGGAAGAAGGGAGCTGCTTCACGGATGAGCTTGAAGGCGGCAGTACCGTGGAGGGCGATGATGGTCTCCCACTGCTTATCGGTCATCTGTTTCTGTGTTAGCATCAACAGCACCTTTTTCCCGATCAGAGATATTGTACTACCTTGTGAACGACGGCATCCCATGTGAAACCAGCATTGTTCACGATTATGTGAATCTTGCCATTGCCAAACTCCGCAGCCTTCTTCACCAGCTTTTCGATGTAGTCGTCCTTGAGAAGGTCACCGGGAACAGAGATGGCCTTGCCTCCGCTGGCATCGATCCTATTCACAGTAGCTTGGGCTTTGGCGGCGTCGATGTCAGAAACAACAACCTTGGCTCCTTCATTAGCGAAGAGTCTAGCACATTCGGCGCCGATGCCCTGGGCGGCACCGGTGATGATGACTACTTGGCCGGCGAGAAGGCCTTGGGGGTAGTTGAGGTGGCTGGCGATTTGCTTTATCCTGTCCGCCATGGTGGAGTGATGGTCGGGTATCCTATACTTGATTGGAGGGGTTGTGCTAGTCACAGAAACGCGTGAAACTGAAGCTCTGGTAAGAGACCACAGGATCACCGTCAATATGTATACTCCTTCAACATCTTCCTGGAGAGACAAATTCCAGCCGAGGTACATCTCCAGTCAATCATCCCAATCAGCTTCTTATTATCCCTAGTTACCTAATACCCCGCATATTGAACTGAATGTTGCCAATGTCATCTCATCGACGCTTAACCCTTCCCGTCTTGTTGTTCGTTTTGAGATGGAAGAGGAAGGGACTGAGCATTGGTTTCAAATATTCTTCTCCAAACGTTTGCGGACTCAAGATACAATACCGTTCAAATTCAAAACGAATTACCATCATCCACCAGATACTTCCCTTGTTTAAAGACGGCAATACAATAGATAAATCAAGCATGACCGGATCACGGCAGTTGTTGTCGTGGAAATGGTTCCCCAGAGGCCATCAGGGTGTCAAGGCACGACCCGGCACGCAACAGCACCCCTGCCACAGCGTGGGGAAGCCGCTGTGCTGCCCCGCAATCCACTGCGGGACATGCCTTCCAGCAGCGACTCCATCTCATTCCCTTGTGACAGTGACACAAGCGGAATTCGCGATAAACAATACTGGATTTAGCTCTCGACATCCAAAATCAACAAAACACCACAAGAAACATCGACAGAGATGCAGAGAAATAAGGCCGGAAGAACGTCCTCGGGGCATCAGTTCTCACGACTCAAGCCCGCAGAGATTGATCCTTTGGCCGAATACGGCCTCCCCTCAAAGGGAGAGAAGAGGTGATGATACTCTACCCCATCTCTCGCTCCAAGTAGCTCACCTTGCTCTTACAATGAATGCTGACATCATCAACTCCAAACCAAACAGACTTCTCAACCACAAGACCCAAGAAGCCTACTACTCCAAAATTGCCGAGCGCTATCTCGCCTTCTGCACCGACGCCGGCGACCGCGACTCTCTCCAAAAGCAGTTCTCCCGTCTAGCCGTCGGCGAGACCACCAGCACTAACACGTCGACACCGCTTCTCCCAGCCGGCTCAACATCAACACCGCCATCCTCCTCCTCGTCCCACTCCCACGAAGCTTCCACACCCCAACTTCCCCCACCCTCCGACCTCTCCCAGATCCTCTCCGCCCTCCGCAAACTCCGTGAAGCCCTCGTCGCCTCCTCACGCCTCGACGACTTCACCGCACAAGTCTACCTTTTCGCCGTGCGCCTCGGCATTCTCTCTTCCTCCTTCGAGACCTACCTCCCTTCTCTTCTCTACCTCCTGCGCGTCATTCACCGCTCTCCCACGCATCCTTTGACGTCCGTCGAATACCACGAGGTTGTCTCGTATCTTGTGCTGGACACAGCCTGTCGCCGGGGAGACCTGGCCGAGGCGTATGCGTTGAGGAATCGGTATAAACTGAGAGACCCCAAAGTGGATGCTACGCTGAAAGCGCTGGTGACGGATGATTGGGTGAGTTGGAGACGGACCAAGAGAGCTGTGGATGGGTACAGAGTCAAGTTGATGGAGTTTGCGGAGCCGGGGATGAGAGGACATGTCCTGAAGGCGTTTGGGAGGGCGTATCTGAGTGTGGGGGTGGAGTATTTGGAGGAGACGATGGGGATGAAGTGGGAGGACATGGTGGAGCGATTTGGGGTCGGGTGGGAAATGAACAATGGAAGGGTGGTGATTAGGAAGATTGGGGGGAAGACGCAGTGAAGTGGGAGGTAGATTGGATGGTAGTGGCGGTTGAAGTAATGGGAGGGTTATAATGCGGAGGGGGCCTTGAGTTCAGGACACAAACGGGGGTGAGGCCGTGGGTGGTGAAAGCCCGAGGATGGGATAAGAAGTGGATCACGGCTCAGGAGATGTTGCGAGTTGGCGAGCGTGCTTTCATTATGGTGCGCTACATTTATACTTGATACCCCTTTTTATTTGCTATTACGTCTGAGGCTTCGTACAAGTCGAGGTGCAGGGCTGTTGGTTGTGCGACTGCACTGAGCTCCTGGTGTATTTTTGTTGCCAGTTATCATTGGTTTCTTCATATCAGTTGCCGTCCTACGATCCTACAAGGACAAGCAGCCGATTTAACCGACAGCACACGTGGGGAGGGGGTTGACTTCAAGCTTGCTCGCTCGATGAGTGAGGGGTTACACAAGCATTGTATAGCGGTACTTGATCGAAGTTGCCGTGGTATTAACATTTCATTATATCATATCTTTTGCTTCATGCATATCCAAGGCCCGTCACTTCATCATGACCATTACATTATACAGTATTTCCCAAACCCTAATCACCTCTTAAAGGAGGGCAACGGCAGCCATGAGGCCACCAATGGCACCAAGACCGGCAGCGGCAGTCTGTCTGGGGCCGGGGTTGCTGGTGTGAGTGCTGGTAGCCGCGCTGCTGGCAGCGCTCTCAATGCTGCTAACGGCCGAGGACAAGGCGGCGCTGTTGGAACCAGTGACAGTAGTGGCAGCAGCGGTACCGGTACCGGTGGTGACGACGGCGGTAGCGGAAGCGCTGCCACCGGTGGTGGCGGTGGCAGCGACGGTCGCGCAGGTGGCCTTGGTAGGGAAGTTTGTGGCACCGTTGTTCTTGCAGAACTATTTCAAGGTGATGTTAGAAGCCTGATCTGACCTGCTTCGCGATGATCCAGATGTATATTGGAGGACGTCGAAAACTTACGGTGGAAGCGAAACCGGCGGCAGCATCAAGCTCGCTGGCCGAGCACTTCGACAGAAGGCAGCATTGGATGTCCTTGATGAAGGTCTCGTCCGTGCAGATGCACTTGGGGTCGCGACCGCAGTTACCGATGCCGTTGGTGAGGTAAGGGGTGGCACATTCGGTCTGTTTGTTTATGGGTTGTTAATAATGTTCATTCCGTTCTTCAATGGACCTAGATCAAAAGACAGGAGGCGAAGAAGGTGGAAATTGGTAAACTTACAGCGCAAGGTGGGAGGTTACCAAGGTCCTGGGCAGCAGCGAAGCTGGCGAAAGCGAGGGAGAAAAGGGCAGCGGTGACCTTCATGTTTGCGGTGTTTGTGGTGGTGATGATGGTGTTTTGGTGGTTGGATTGGACGTTATTATGAAAAGAGGAAACGGAGCAGGATGAATCACAAGAAGAGAGACAAGAAGAAGAAGCAGAATGTACAACACGATCGGGAATGGGCATTCTCGTCATATATGTCACTCTCTCTCCTCCAATTGGCGATGTCCATTGAAGAGGCGCCAATCAACGCCCCTAGAGTGGTAGCGATGGCCGCGAACCCCTGGCAGCTCGCCTGGCCACTCGATCCAAGCCAGGATGGAGGAGGTACCTGATCACAGTGGTAACACTAGTGGAAGCCAATGAGAAGCTTGAATTGAGCTAAGCAACGTGGTGAGAGATCAGGCAGCCGTTGTGTTGGAACTCGCTCGGTTCCTTTTCAAAAAGGTAAAATGTGTTTAATGTGTATTTACCCGCCCCTTAAACTTTGTACACTACACTAGAACGGAGGACGTCAGCCGTGTTACCTGGAAACCTTAACTGTGTATTTCCGATAATGTTGTGGTGGAAAACAGGAAAGCAAAGGAAAGCGAACCCACAATGACCACTGGAACTGCTGATCGGGCCCGGAGTTACTCCCTCGAACGTCTCACCTCGTAGGGATCTTAGTCATTGATAGGAGACCAGCTGGAATCCGATCTTCGGTATGATCTGAGCTTGGCTGTGTCTGCTTAGCCGCAGTTTCCTCGAAGCCAAAAGGATTGTCTCTACGCATTTGGTAAACCTCGGCGCAGTTTGTTCCCCGTTCTTTTCAAACCTCGAGAATCGCAACTATCCGCAAAGTACTCCAAAAACTATCTGTTGAAAAGCTTACAAGCAACCATCAACATCACCACTACACTACTACCAGGGTGCCCACGTGCCGGGTTATGCCCTGTTCATCATCGGGGAAGATGATGGACACCAACTCCGCTGCACACAGCGCCAATAGAACGGTGGCGAGAGCCCACAACAAACCAAAGTCAAGCTTTCAGGGGCTGGTTCCGGGGTCGGTGCAGTCCCCAGATTCTTTGTCGCGGGTTGCTGATCATCCGAGGCTGAATCAAATAGGTTGAGAAACCGCAGTCGGTCAAGATGGCGGTGGGTTGAGTTGGCTGTCAAGCACTTTATGGGTATTGACAAAGCGAACATAACTGCCTCGATGGGAGAAGAGCGGTATCTCGAAAAGTAAAACTAAAATCATGGCGTTGGGAACCATCACCAGATCCGGCACTCTCAAGAGATTTTGGTGGCTGACATCGGCGATACTTTTCCCGCCAAGACACACTGACACTCGGTGATATTGGCCAGTAAGCTCCGAAGCAGGCGTGTGAAAAGCCCTGGAAAAGGTAACCTTGGGTTTCAACAGCTAGCTGGACGACCAGTCAGAGGCAGTTCTCATCTCCTCGAAATTTCCACTGCCTCTTGACTGCGCCCAACTCGTTGGTCACCATCCACTTGTCAAAGCCAGATCAACACTTGCTTACGTGCAAGTAGACGAGGCACTGTCGACATTCATTCTCGCATTTGCTTATCTCATTGTGATTTTTGGGCGGGTTTCATTGCTTCAGTTCAGCTACCTTGTCGGCACGAGCCGCGACCCAAACAACCAGTCGGTCTTGATCGCGATGCCACTTACACCTTGAAAGCTTCTTGTGCTCTTTATCCAACTTGTTACACACACTGAATCCTACCCGTAGAGGTACCCAGACGTGTCAGAGACCGAGGCACAAGATGGGATTGGGAATTCTCGAGGACCGAGTCCTTGAACATGTCCCTGGTGTGTGAAGATGTTCATAGTTTCCGACTGAAGCCCTCAGCAACTCGGACGACCTGTGTACTAACTAGCCAATCTATCAGGGACAACACAGTATTTCGATGACCCAGAGAGACCACAATATGCCACCGACGGCGCCCATGAACATCTCAAGTGCGACCGAAGCGGCCCAGTGCCCATCGTCCTGGTCCCTCAACCAACAGATGATCCAAATGATCCTTTGAACTGGCCGCTCTGGCGCCGCGACCTCATCACCCTCGTCCTCTCCATCACTTCGGTCTTCGCCACCGCCTTAGGCCCTATCCTCGCTGCCGACACTGTTCTCCTTGTCAGCACCCTCAAAGACGTCACCTTTGTCAAGGCTTCCCTCCTCACTGGTTACTTCCTCCTTGGTTGCGGCGCGAGCGCCTTCCTCTTTGTCCCGTCCAGTCGTATATGGGGCAAAAGACATCTGTTTGTCTTAGGCACAATTCTATTGATTGTCACCAGCATTTGGACAGCTGCTTCGGGAAATAAGAGCTACACGAACTTTCTATGGTCGAGGATCTTCCAGGGCGTTGCGGCCGCCCCCTTCGAATCCCTCGTCAACGCGGCCGTCGGCGACCTGTACTTTGTCCACGAGCGTGGCAAGCGCATGGCCTTCACCAACCTGGCTGTCTTTGGCGGTGCCTTCTTCACTCCCATTCTTGTCGGCAAGATCAGCAACGACATGGGCTGGCAATGGACCTTTTGGTTTGTCGCCATCTTCTCCGGCGTATGTCTCCCGGCCGTCTACTTGTTCTGTCCCGAGACCGCCTACCGTCGTGACCCGACACCGCGCTTCTCGGCAACGAAGAAAGACGATGATGATGCCCCCCAAAAAGATCGTGGGCTTGACCAGGAGCAGGACCAGGAACTCAAACAACACCCAGCTGCTCCCTCCCACCAAACCTCCACCGACAGCACCACCGCCCCCAAGGACGAAGAACACATCCATACCGCAACCGAAGCCCCGGCCTCCACAACTGGCGCTCCCACCACCACCACCACCACCCCACCAAAAGCCACATTCCTCCAATCCCTCGCCCTCTTCAACGGCCGCAAATCCTCCGACTCCTTCTGGAAACTCACCCTCCGGCCCCTCCCCCTCCTCCTGCACCCGGCCTTCCTCTGGGCCTGTCTAATCCAAGGCCTTCTCATCGGCTGGACCGTCTTCATCGGCGTGCTCATGGCCTTCTTCTTCATCTCCGTTCCCTTGTGGTGGGACGAAGTACAAACGGGGTACGCCTACACCGGTGCCTTTGTCGGGGCATTGATCGGCTTCGCTGTCGCTGGTGGACTATCGGATTGGTCGGCGCGGCTGATGACCAAGTGGAACGGGGGTGTCTATGAGCCGGAATTCAGGCTGGTTTTGGTGATTCCGCAGATGGTGCTGGGGTGTGCGGGGCTGTATGGGTTTGGGATTACGTTGGATGGGATGTTGTACGGCAAGTATCATTATGCGGTGCCCTTGACTTTCTTTGGACTGGAGGTTGCGGGGATGGTGATTGGTGCGGTGGCGGGGAGTCTTTATATTGTCGATGCGTATCGTGAGTATCTCTTCTTCTTCTTGTTGTGCTGCTGGAGTGGTGGTTTTTGGGTGGCGAGACTTTTTTTGGCTGGTGTACTGATTGCTGACTGACTTGACTTTCAAAAAACAGGTGACATCGTGATTGAAGGCTTTACGGCGATGATCATCTTCAAGAACTTCTTCAGCTTCGCGTTGACGTTCAAGGCGTGGCCTTGGCTCATCCAGAGCAGTGTTAAAGCTGCGAAGATCTTCAATGCCTTGGGAAGTGTGCAGCTGGTTGTTTGCTTGCTCACCATTCCGCTGTGTAAGTTGATCGAACAACTTTGGAACGTGGATGGACCACTTACTGATTTTTTGATGCTCAGATATCTACGGAAAGCGTTTGCGCAGCTTCTCTTATCGCCATGACATCCTGGAACTTTGCCATTTGCGATAGCCGGCTGGTGGCACCATTATAGTATACGATTTAATCTTTAATATGATACCCTCGTTTTTTGTGTTGTACACAGTGATGGAAGAGAAGATGTGGAGAAGTGTACACGAAGGATTCTCTGGGTATGAGACACTCGCAGGAATGAAATACACAATCACTTCGTCCCTTACGGCCATCAACATCATTCAAAAATCTTCATTTGATTTCATCTCAAGCGGGTAGCTGCTGTGCACTCGCTGAACTCCCCCCTTTTGCTTGCTATTTTCTCATAACATATCATGTCATCATATCAGCATCAACTTCGACAACTAACCCCCCATCGTCCCCTCCAATTTAAGCCTTCTGAGTAGACGAAGTATCCGAAAAGCTAGTCTTGCCAGCCGGAACCTGGAAAACTTCACTGGGATCCTGCTTTCTCCTCTTGGTCAACCTCAGGCCACCTACGCCCAAGATCAGAGCCTGCAGACCAAGCACCACACCCAGGGTAACCATAGCACCAATAACACCAGCAACAGCATTGCTCATTCCATTGCCACTCTTAGCAGCAGCAGCAACACCAGCGGACTCGGCAGGGTAGTAATCAGCGCACTGTCCCGTCTTCTCTCCACAAGCATTGCACCATTCCTTGCTGCCTCCCTCGAGCGCAATCTTGTTCATCTCGCTCACAAAAGTCGTCCACGGCAACTCCGTCTTGTCCTGGCCGAACAAGGGGTATACCTTGGCGGGGTTGCTGTCCGAGGCAGTACCATTGGCGAACAAGAAACGGACAAAGACCTCGTTCTCCGAAGGAGAAGAGGAAGACGAAGTAGTAAACAGCTCAAAAGTCATGGAGCTGGCATAATCGACAATGGCGGTAAAGTCCGACGACACGGCAGGGAGCTGAGAGAGGCCGAAGAAGGAGCCGAAAGTGCCGTAGGGGCCGAATTGGATGTTGAGCTTTTGAGAAGAAGAAGAAGAGATGGAGGAGTTGAGGGTGGAGACAATGTGCGAGGCCAGGACGGAGCCGGCGACGGCGCGGATGGGCGAGGAGGCGTTGTAGCCGAGACCGAACTCGTGGATGTTGGCAAGGTCGGAGAGGGTTTGGAGGTTAGAAGGGGTGAGAAGGTTGGAGGAAGGGATGGAGGTGTTGTGGATGGTGGAGACGTGGATGTAGTCGAAGACTGTTGACGGTTAGCTTCAGGCGAATAGGCTGAGGGGAGGAGTAAAATGAGTACGTACTGCTATAAGCGTTCTTGAAGGTGGCACTTTCGCTGGGGAAGGTTGACTCATAAACAGGCAACAGGCTCTGGTAGAACTCCTTGGTACTCCCCAGAAGCTCGAAGTACTCCTTGCTCTGGTAATACGCCTGGCTGCTGTTCACGGCAGCTGGACACCCGCTGTTTCCCTGCAGCCAGGCACTAGACTCGGCCTGATTGCTGCCGCGGCTCGTCACTGTCGCAGAGTTGACGGGAATATACTGGTACCCGCTCAGAGGAGCTTCGATCGTGGTGCCATTGGCGAGCTTCTGAGAGTTGACAGAGCCAGCAGGAGGGTACAAGCCCTGGAGGAAAAAGCCAGCACTACCCTGGAGAACATTGTCGGCGGGCGCAGTGACGGCAAGCTCAGTGAGATCGGCGAGGTCGGACGAGATGCCGTTGATGCGGGTGGAGGACTTCTCGTCGATGTAGCGGGAGCGGTACCAAGAGCCGGAGAGGTAGACTTGCTCAGCACCGAGAGCAGTAAGCTTCGTTGGAGAGTAGGCCTTGGTGGTGCGGTCACCGTGACGGCTGAAGATGTAGGCACCGAGGATGGTCTCGGCAGCCGTAGCCGCGGGGATGGAGGCGAGAAGTAGAGCCTTGGTGTGCATGGTGACCGACGGGTAATATTATCCCGAACTTCCGAGATGTAATGACCTATGCGATGGATGAGACCCCCAGTGAAAGGCTTGGACAAGAAGAGGAGAGGAACAGTCTCTTGAAGCCCTTGGCAGAGAAGTTTTATTTAAGCTGTCCTAGAGACTTCAACCCACGATAAGAAAGAGATACTATCATGTTCTTGCCCCTCATGTTCAACCAATGATCGACACAGTGGGGGATGGAAACACAGCATGGTAAGCATGGCCAACCCCACTTGGAAAGCTTCCATGTTTTGGGCATCGAACACGGATATAACTTCTTTCTTTTGTCAAGTGCCAGTGGACGAGAAACAGAAAGAGTGGACAGCAGGTGCCACTGAGGAGGAGTCTGGAGATGCAGGTGCTGGCAGGGGGTGGCCAACGATGGAGGACTTCCTCGGGGCATGCTGTGTTTCTCCGCTGGAGCTATCAAGGTGTTGATGATACGACCTTGGAAGCTGGCTAGCTCGGGATGTGTGTGGTGGTGTAAACAGCGATGAATCATCACTTTGATGGTAGCAAAATACACTATACTACAAGTATAGAACAATAAAGTACCGCGGAGAAAGGATTGGTCTGTTATCTACACCACGCATCAGCAGATCTGAAAGTAAACAAAAGACACTCGACAACATCCACATCATTTCTGGACCGCAAACGTAGAATCCCAGTAGATAAGCCCTATAAATCTTGTCAACGGCCCTGACTAACAGGTACTCTCTGGTGGTGGGGTATGTGATCGCGCTCGCCCGTTAAGATTTTTAATGGCAAGGTACCTACCGCCCCTCCCCGCCACCCCCGGCCGAACTGCCGGCAGCGATAAGAGACAGTCAAGGCCCGATGTGCATCATGAACTTGGCTCGGCCCGGAGACACCCGGAACTCACACCTCACAAACTCGACCGATGCCCGTCATTGTAGATGCCCGTGGTTTGTCTGTAAATTTTCTTCGAGGATCTTTGTTTGATTTGCCTGATATAACACCGAACTCGTCACCAGTAGCAGAGAAATATGCAATCACTGAGCACGCCTGCTCCGACCCGAACGCCTTGCAATCATGCTGTCGTGGCATGGCCCGATGGTATCACAAACGCTCCAGTGTGACAAACTGAGGACATTTTCGAACTCCCATGCTTAAAGCTTGGACTTTTGCTTTCTCCCGTCTTTCAGGTTTTTGCTGATCTGGCCAGTAAACAGGAAGTCGGGATACTCCATGCCTTCGTCAATGCCAATGTCGTTTCCTCCCTGTCGCCTCCAGCCAGCGCCATCAACGACGAGAGTGGTACCATTGACATAGTTACCGGCATCACTGAATAGGTAAACAGTGGCGTCAGCGATATCACGGCGGCTTCCCCATCTGCCGCTGGGAACAGCCTTGGTCATCTTCTTCTTGTCGACAGCGCTGCTGGCCAGGCGCTCCATACCCTCGGTACCTTCAATGGCACCGGGAGCAATCACGTTGGCAGTGACACCGTAGGGGCCGTATTCAAGAGAGACGCTGGCCATGAGGGAATCCACGGCGGCCTTGGCAGCGGACACATGGGCCTGCAGGGGCATGCCTGAGTAGTGGAAGGTAGCGGAAACCGAGATGATGCGACCGCCAGTGAGGCCATTTGGGTTGGGGTTCGGGTTCCTGGCAGCCGACTCGATGAGGTAAGGAATAGTGGCCTTGACGGTGTTGAAAGTACCAATGGTGTCGATGTCGATCACAGTCTTGAAGGCGTTAGGGCTCAACCCGGAAATAGGAGCAATGAAGTTTCCAGCGGCACCAGCGATGACAAAGTCGATGGCTCCCAGCTCCTTGACGCACCGCTCAGCGGCCGCCTTGAGGTTGTCGAACTGTGAACTCAGTCAGCGAGACTATTTCAAGTGTGATTCATCCAAGCAACAACACTCACATTCCTGACATCGACATTGCCAATGCCAATGACACGAGCTCCGGAGCGGACCTTGGCGATGTCTTTGGCAGCTTTCTCAGTCTTCTCTGGGTTGCGACCAATGATGCATGCGTCCGCTCCCAGATGGACCATAGCGCGAGTTTGCGCACTGCAGATGGTGCCGGCACCACCGGTGACGAAGACAACCCGGTTGGCTGTGGTGATGATTGTTAGCGACACTGTGATCTCTGCACAAATAGTACCTCCGAGACTTACCAAAGATGCCGGGTGCCCATACGGAGCTGAGATATTCTGACTTTGGGACACTCATGTTGGAGGTGGGTGATATTGACCGCCGATGGAAAATATTATCACTAACAAATAATGGCTGTTGATGTTGCTGATGGAAGTAGTCAAGTAAGGTAGAGAGGTAGATAGGCAAGCAACCGAGATGGGTAGAGGTAGAAGACAGAAACAGATGGGGTATAGAAGACAACCAGATTATCGAGATGAGACTCCAAGGAGGACCTTCAACACCACGTACACCGTTTCATTTGTTCCTTTTGGCGAGTTGCGAACTAAGTCTAGTGCATGGGGCCAGACGGGTGTTCGAGAAGGGATCTCCATCTTTGCCCCGTCCGCGGGTGGTGGTGGACTCGTTGTGCCCTGGTGGTCACTCGGCTCCTCAGTGTCAGTTACCTACCGGCGCTGTCACTTCCTGATCAACTGAAGCGTCGGCGCTCGCTCAGGACTCGTTCAGGGCAGCTTCAGTTGCCGGCGGTACCTCCCTTCACAGTACGCGGTTTACCTCGGCTAAGACCCACCTTTTTTTTCCCTAGGTTTCTCCAGACGGGACTGGCCCAGCCTTGCAGTCCCCCACACGCCCCGCAGCACTGTCTGTTTAGTGACCACACTGTGCGCCGCCCAGCGAAAGTTCGGATGGTCTGCCGTTAGCGGATCGCATTTTGCGCCGGGGTTGCACCAACGCCTTCTTTTTTTGTCCAGCCTCGTCTTCTTTGATTCACGATATCTTCAACCTAACAGCCGCCCTTCGTCTATACATGGACAATTGTACGGACCTGCACGTCCGAATTTTCGACGCGACTATAAACAAGCTTTGAAAACAAGCAACAACCGATCTCTCGCTTCTCCCTTGAACAACAATCAATCCATCACCACCACCCTGTTGGTCATCCCACTTTCCCGTTTTCTCTGCGCACCCGAACCGCATCTACATATTACACTAGGTTTGCGATTCATAACTGCGCACCACCTCACTCTCACATTTCTTTGCACACACCAATCTCTCAAACGTAGCACATCACCACTTGCCCACCATGGACACGGCAACTGACGTACCAAAGAAAAGGAGAGCGCTGCCCTTCAAGCGCACCGTTGCACGCACACCAGCCAACGAGCCACCCCCAAGCCATGCGCCAGAGCACAATTCTGACCAAGATGACCCTCTCGCCCTCTTTCGGCGATCAAAGGATGTTTTCCCCATGGTCCTGGAGGACCTGCAGCGGGCATCATCAGAGGAAAAGGTGAAGCCTTCCGAGTCGCCAAAGGAAGGGCATGTCAACAAGAAAAGGAGGGTGTCGTCCAATGTCGAAGGTGACAATGAAGCACCTCTCGGCGCCAGCTCTTCGAGCGTATCAGCACTGAGTAGGACGTCTGCATCGCGCGTTGACTCCGACGATGACGACCTGATCATGGACGTCAAGGGTAAAGGGAAAGAGATCGTACGGCCCGACAAAGCCCGGGTACCGACTCCCCGAAAGCCTCTTTCAACCACACCAAGAAAGTCGGGGACGCCATCCAAGAAACGCTTCGCCTTTAGCGACGACGAAGACGATCATGGGAAGGACGACCTGTACTCCCCACATTCAAAGCGCCGCAACCCCGACCGCTTCTCTCCAAAACCTACCGCACTCGGCCGCAGCACCCGGGCCACTCAGCGCGGCAGGTCGCCGCTGGAAGGTGTTGAGACCTCCTTCAACCTCCCCGGCGCATCCTCCACCTCCAAGAGGAAACCTTTTCAACCCGCTGCCCTCGACTCCGACAACGACTCGGACCTCGAAGTCTCCGAAGTCCGCCCCAAGAAGCGCTCCGCTTCTTTCTCATCTTCTCCACCACCAGCACCATCCGCAACCGACCCAGATCATGAAGCCACTATCGTCGCCGATAAGGCCGACGACGACGATGATTTTGCGAAATGGGTCACCAAAGCCGCGGCGCTAGAAGCCGACCAGGCCAACTGGACAATTGACGTGCTAGTCACTTCGCGAATGCCACACACCAAGCCGCTTACTGCGCGGCGACGGATGAAGCAAGGTCTCAAGCTGATTTTAGACACGTGGATCCGACAGCAGGTGCTCCACGGTTGCGAAATCCCCGAGGACATGGTGGGCAAGCTGTTCTTGACGTTTAAAGGGAACCGAATTTACGGCAACAGCACCATTGCTTCGTTGGGAGTCAAGGTGGACGCCAATGGCGTGTTGCAGCTGCCTCCTGGTGCCATGACGAGCCGAGAGGCCATGGAGGGGTATGTCATCCAGGGGGGAAAAATTGGACTGGTGTTGGAGGTTTGGCACGAGGAGTTTTATGAGGAAGAGCTTACGAAGGAGAAGAGGCGGAGGGAGAGGGAGTTGGGGCTGATTGACGATGACGATGACGAAGACCAGCAAAGCGGAACTGGTGTGTCTGGTGCCAATGGATGGTCCAGAGGTGGCAGTGAGGCTGCTGAGGTCAAGAAGACCAAGATCAAAGTGGTACTCAAGGCCAAAGACCTCCAACCGCTCAAGATCGCGGTTTATGAGGATACGCCGGTCAGTACCATGGTGCAGGTTTTCCGGAAGCAGAGAGATATCAAGCCGGAGCAGACTGTCGTGATACAGTTTGACGGCGAGGAGCTGAACGAGAACATGCTGGTTGGGGCGATGGACATTGAGAGGGACGAGACCAATCAGTTTGAGGTCTACATCAAGTAGTGTATGACCTGGAGAATAAACATGGAGACTGGGTTTTGGGAGACGTTATTCGCACATTTCTTTAGCTGTTATGGGGTTGGAGTTTACCGGGCTTATTCGTCAGGCCTACGAAATCGGCGGTGACTAGTGGATTATTGTTTTTGCTTAAAGTTGTGACAGATGATTACGGAGTTTGGAGTGTTGCAAGTCCTTCCAGGACACGGTTCATGGTGCGGAGGTGGTACCCTAGCTCTTCAGAAGATACCCATACGTATATCACTTTTTGCTACGTCTTGCCTTCACTTTATTTCAACAAGCTTGATGAGTCATGGGAGTTGGTCAGTCAGAGCACAAAAAGAGCCTCCTCGGGTTAAGATGGTCTCATCCCACCTATCGTAGGTGAATATCGAGGGGTTTGACTATGCTCTATCTGCTATTTCGATATACGGTTCGCCATCTGGACTGTAAAACAAACAAGACCTTTACTTATGCGGAACAAGCGAGATAAGAGAATGGATGGAAATAACTACTACTTGTATGACCTGAAGAAACCAATCTATCGTGGCTCACCTGGCTACATTGGTGCCCATCACATCAGCTCCTTACATTTTGCTTGATTTGCCGTCACCATGGAATTGAACCTCAACCAAATGAGCGCACTGGATCAGTTTCCCACATCACTTTCTCTGCACAATAATCGACCTTGCCAGCCAATATGCACTAAACCGCCTTTTGGTGAATATCTCTGTTCATTGTCTTCTCTTCTCGTCCTCCGGGTATAGATCATAACCACACATTGAAAGATTCGCAAGGCGGTAGCTCCCCAATATCCCGTCCTCTTCCTCCCGCTTCTACACACCTTCGTAGATATCCCCAGCATGACTGACTGAATCGCCCATTTCAAACTCTCCAAACTCAAAGCAAAAGCATAATGAACTCCTAAACGCCAGAACCCTTTTTAAGCGTAGCTCCCGAAATGCCACCTTCGCCCCTTATGTGATGAAAACCGTCGATTTTTTGTTGACTGAACCATGCAGCCCCGTGCGTGAACCATTCATTAGGTGAGAATAGCGGCAATAGAAGTGTAACACATTGTTGCCGTTTTTCGTGAAAGAAAGAGCTTAGAATCTCTCCTTTTGCCTCGAGGCAATGATCCGGAGGTTGTTGTACACCTTGCCGGGCTGGTGTCCGAGAATGAGGGAGACGACGGACTCGCGGGCCATGCCAATGTTCTCGAAGGCACCGAGGATATGAACGCGGGAGCCGGCGAGGACGATTCTGGTTTTTGTGGCTTTTCACATCTTGTCAGTACTTCTGCGTCATCTCTTCCATTCTCCCATAATGGTGAACGTACCATTCTCAATCGCAAACTTGGTCTTTCCGTCCTTGCCTGCAATACGACCAATCGCACGTCCCAGAGCATCGGGGCCAAGGGTCTGACGGACATCCTTGACATCGAAGGACTGGATATAGAGCGAATCGAGACGGAGCAGGGCAATGGCGTCGTCAATGTCGAAGCCCATGGCGAAGGCGGAGACGAAATCGGCACCCATCTGCAGGGATTCGGGGGTGGTGGTGTGTCTGCTGGAGCGGAGCTCGACGCGCTTCTCCTTGATGTTCATGCGGACCTGGAGCTTGCAGTGCTCTACAAGTGGGGGGTAGCTGATTGGAAAACAGTCAGTCTTCCTTGCCCAAACATTCACACATGTTTCCGTAGTTTTCCGTCTCACATCTTGGTCCAATTGGCCTTGAGGGCCGACATGCGGTTTGGCGGGATACCAATTTTCCTGGTCTCTGCGCGGCGAATGATCTGGACGTCCTGGCCGGGGGCGAAACGGGGGCGGCCCTCCTCGTCTACAGCCATCTGCACATCTTGGTCATTGGAAGGGGGAGCGGCGGCGCTGGGATCGGTGAGGTTGACGGCCTCGTTGACATCGAGAATGAGCTCGTCCTCTTGCTCGGTCTGGATAGGAATCTGGGCGGCGGGAGCCTTGACAGGCTGACGAAGTGCTGTTGGCGCAGGCATGTTGGGCGAGATGTGTTGTTTATCGGTGGGTGATGGTCAAGGGGCCGAGTCGGGTTGTTTGTTGATTAAAGTCGGTAGTATTTTGGGAAATCGCCGGCCAAGAGTAATGGCAGATTTTTCGAAAATCGGGTGGAGGAGAGACTGGTGACGGGCGACGAAAGAAGTGTCGGGATGCTGGGTTACAGTCGTGAATTGCGGAGATCTGGGAGTCGAAGTTCTGCCTTTTTGCGCCGTCGGTCTCTAGAATTTTGATGTTTATCGATTTTGATAGCGCAGAGGGGAAATTCTTGACAAAAAGCAGTGGATCCACAAAAGAGTACCCAAGTGAAGCTTATCGATTGGCTGCATGGGGGCTAGGACCCTTGCCAATCGCAACGCCCATGCACTAACAGTTACCGAGGAATCCCTGTAATCCCAAGGTTAGCGTCATTGACGCACTTTTGACGGGGACCTGGACCGGCAGCTTTTTCAAACTCCAGGTTCTTGGTCAGAGCAGGAGCACCATCATATGTCATTCTAGACTCGGCCCACCACCAAGCAACAACATCTGATTTTCAGCCTCGAGGACCGACCATGGATACGGCACCGAGCTGTCGTCATCACCATCGTCGCTGAAAACATAGGAAAAAAAAAAGGAACAGGTCGGTCCCTTACTCGGTCGACAGTATGAATTTCAACAATGTCTACTAGCGCTACGACGACCCAGCTGGGCCGCCAGCTATGGTCTTCAGTACGAGATCTTCACACCACCTCGAATCTCTTCACAGCCGCGATACTGCTTCCAACTTGTCAGCCATTACTGAGTCGTCAAAGTCTTGGACTTGGCCCCTCGACATCGCTGGGGTCCCATCAGCGATACGGACAGCAGCAGAGCACGCGACAATTTACCTCTTCCGCAAGTCGCTTTTTCTTCCCAGCAACAAAATCGCAAAGACTACACTATCAACAGTCACAACCATCCCATAATGTCCTACGAAGCTGTACCTCCGGAGGCCTACTCCTCCTTGGGCTCACCACCAGCCCCTCTCCAACGAGCACGGTAGAGGCATCCGCACTATCCGGCAATGCCGCGCAAAAGGCAAAAATGGGCCACTTGGCTCGGCAGGCTTTACTCTTGCGAAGGATACGACAGAACACCACGACCACAACGTTATGCAAGACAGGAAAGCGATTCCAAAGTTCGGGCAAAGAGACCAAGGGTGATCATGACGAGACCAAGGCCGAAGCCAAGTCTTCTACAATTTCTCCTCAGCAAAAGTCCGAGCAACCACAGCAGCCACCGAATACCGAGACGGCTTCCGGTTCTGGTTCCCAGCCGACTCCCGCACATGAATCAATAGCAGATTCCATGTCTAAATACCTTCACCTTCCTCACCTCCCCCATTTGCCTCATCGGCCCACAAAAGAAGAGCTTCTGGCGGCAGCAAGCGGGTTCTGGTCGCGTCTCAAGGTCCGATTCAAGTGGTTCTCCATCAGGAGCATGCGCCCCTGGAACGCCGACGAATGGGGAGCGTTTGTGTCCTTCTTCTTATTCGGTCATTTGGTCTGGATTCTTGTTGGCACAACTACCTTCTTCTCCCTCATCATCCTCTTTATCAACACGGTGTTTGCCCAGGAAACGCTGGCCAAGTGGATCGGAGACTACCTGACCCAATCTGCTGGCCTTACTGTTGTCTTCGAGTCGGCTATTGTGCCCAAATGGGGAGATGGTGTCATCACTTTCCGCAATGTTTTCGTTTCTCGGAGACCTGGTCAGCCCAAGTCTTCCGTCAAGAAGGGTTCTTCCGAAGCTGCGGCCGAAGCTGCTGCTGCTAAACAAGCCGCCGAGCAAGAAGGCACTGCCGTGGAAGAGGACGATGGCAATTACACACAGTTTGACGTCACTATAGACACCGTGAACGTGGCTTTATCTTTCCTCAAATGGTGGAACGGAAAGGGTCTCCTCAAAGACGTCGAAATAAAGGGTGTTCGAGGCGTTGTTGACAGGACTTCGGTTGTCTGGGGCAACGAGGACCTCAACCCCCTTGACTTCAGACAGGAACATAACCCTGGCGACTTTGAACTGGATCACTTCAAGATGGAAGACTTGCTGGTCACCGTCCACCAACCGGGCGGTTTCCGGCCCTTTTCCGTTTCCATCTTCTCCTGCGAGCTGCCTCAGCTACGAAAACAATGGCTGTTTTATGACTTTTTGTCAGCAAATCACATGTCCGGATCATTCGATGGATCACTATTCACCATTCATCCCAGACAGATCCACGGTGTGTCCGCAGCAGATAACGGCCGTCACCACCAAGACGAGTTCGGTTCTCCCTCGGCCTGGAAGAAGTTCTCCCGACTACGGATTGATGGGCTGAAGATTGACCACTTGAACCGCGGTGTAGAAGGACCGTTTGGCTGGATTTACGAAGGCAACGTCGATATGATTGCCGACATCATGTTCCCTGCGGATCCTGAGGAGGGTCTAAGCAAGGTTGTCGCCGAGTTTTACGACAAAATGGAAGAAGCCGTAACCAGCAACCGCTACCTCAAGATTCTAGACGGCAACATTTCTCCCAACAGCCGAAGCAACACCAACAGCCCCACCCTCGAAAGCGGGCCAATTCCGGAATCTGCCTCTGACATCGACCTCACCGGCCACCACGACGAGCTCCCCACCTCGGAGCAGCACTTCCCCCCCTTGATCCCTCCCGCGACTCCCAAAGAGCCAGCCCCGATTGAAGAAACTCCCTCCTATCTAGTCATGGACCTTCGCATCCACCTCAACGACGTCCGCGCCGCTGTCCCTCTGTTCAACAACCCACACATGAGCTACGTGAACCAAGCCCTAGTACGGCCCATCGTCGCCTACATCAACGCCAAGCGCACCTACATCCCCATCAGTTGCCGGATCGTAAAGCGGCTGACGGACTTTGACGGAGCTTGGACCGTTTGGGACTGTGGGCTGATGGACGATATGAGCGCCGAGGTGTACCGTGCTTTTGCCAGAAACGTAGAGGATCAGCAAAGTAGGGTGAGGAGATTCAAGCGCGTGGGACTGTGGACGGTCAGTCTCGTGGTACATGCGTTGCTGGCTGGCGTGGCGGGAGACTTGATGTGAGCCGTCATTGGATATGACACTGACGATTATAGACTTTTGCCTGTATTTTATCAGGCGGGTAGAGGAAAAGTCTTGTTTTGTGACGATATGGGGTTGTGTTGTACTATCCTTTTTTCTCTCTCTCTTCTCTACTTTACTTTACCGTGAGGGGGTTACCATACCTTTCCAAGCGGTATTTCACTGTACTATACATACATCAAACATACTTATATGGCTCTGAAAAACAGGAGCTCGAAGGAACAGACAGGCAGGCAGGCAGGCAGGCAGGTTATGGTTATGAACAGGAGGGAGGGGATTTGAAACTGGTTTACGCTCTTAATGACCCGGACGGATCGAATTACTGGCTGGAATCATATGAATGCGGGAGGCGAGGTGTTTTGTGTGCCCTGGTTTTGTTGTCAGTGATGATGGTTGCTCAGGGCAGATCAACATCGCGATCGGAGTTTTAAGTGTTTTGATTAGGGTACAGCAACATTGTCTGAAAAGTTCACATGGTGTTCATGGTCGGGAAATATCACCTGTTCACTGGTGTAAGTTTCTGAGAGGGTTCTGAGATGGTGACTGAAATAGTGTTGGTTGTAATTTTAGCCATGGCATCGATAAGAGAACCTCACACCAGGATGATATGCAGCCTGGACTTTCGAAACGTGATGCTCGCCTTCATTATTGAATGCACTCTAAATCTACTTTCCCCCATGCTATATGGTATCTGCTGCCTTTTCCCGTCACCCCCAAGTCGCGACTCGATCAGTGCCCCAAGAGGCCATCCTCCTTTTTTCGTCCAGTCTGGCACTGATGACGACTCTGATCCCTCATGCATCCATCCAAGACATCATGCCACTGAACCTTACGTCCGGACGGCGGACGTGCCGTGACCGTTGCGCGGGTGTCGTGGTAGTCTACGCTTTCTTTTTACGCCATGAAACACACGCAACCGCTACTTTTTTGCTTCGCTCCGAATGCTTCCCGGGTGAGATGAGTATTATACCTGGTGAAGGGGATGATTCTACATCCCTTGATGGGAAGAGGGACTCGAGGCCTCTCTTCCTCACAAAGCGAACGATTGTGATTTATCGGTAGAAATCTTTCACATGAAGTCATCACTAGAGCGAAACGTTAGCAATCGTTCCCCACGCGTATCTTTTCTCACTCCACCTCAAGCCAACTTACTCTCCGAAAGCATCATCATCATAAGTGTCGTGGGCCTCAGCAATGGCACCACCACGACCAACACCAGCGAGCGAGGTCTTTGTCTTGGCAGCCTTGCTCTTCTTGCCACCCTTTTCGGCAGCCTTCTCCTCCTTGAGCTTCTCGTTGCTGAGAGCAGTCAAGGTGCTAGCAATCTTCTTGATCTCGTCGCTCTTGAGGTCCTTGGCGAGCTGCTTGGAGAACTCCTGGAGGAAGAGGGTGTAGTGCGGCTTGGGCGAGAGCTTGCCGATCATGGGGCCAAGAGTGGTGCGGAGGGTCTCAAACTGGGTCTTGGTGGTAGGGTTGAACAAGGCCAAGGTCGAGATGTCGATGGTGTTGTTGGGGTCCTTGGGGTCGATCTGGACAATGGTGCCCTTGCTGACGACCTTGCGGTCGTTGCTGATGCCGATGCCGGCAAACAGGTCCTCAGCGTGTTTAAGATCGGACTCCTTCTGCTCGCGGCGGAGGCGCTCGCGGCGCTCGGCCTCGGTCTCCTCCTCCGCGTCCGAATCCTCAGCCAGCTGGCGGGCGCGCTCGGCCTGACGCTCGGCGATGCGCTGCGCCTTGGACTTCTTGTTGGCGGCGGCTTCGGCCTCAGCCTTGGCCTTGGCCTCGGCGGCCTTCTTCGCCTTCTCGCGCTCTACCTCGGAGTCCTCGGCGGCATCCCACGAGTCGAGAACGTCGCTCTCGTTTCCCTCCTCATCGTCGAAGCGGCGGCGGCCGGGGGCAAGGACAGGCGAGTTGGGGGCGGAAGACTCCTCCTCTTCCTCGTCTGTGGTGATGAGGGGTTAGTTAGTCTGGGTTTCGAACAGGTTGTGGTGGCGCAACAGGAAAGTCGATGCAAGAGTTGGTTCTGGTTGATCTGTATATATAGGCTGCGTCGCTGAAGTCCAATTCGCCTCAAACATGGAAGCCTCGAGGCATATGGCAATGTTAACAGCGTCTATCGCAAGCCGGCGCAGGCATCAGGCAGCCTTGTCACGGCGATCGCGGCCGCCCACTTTCGCCGACATACACTGTTCGCGGGGTTCGTCTTGCGCAAAGAGGGAAAAGGCAAGGAGAGCGAGGAAGACTTACCCCACTTCTTTCCAGACATGTTTGCGATTTGGTAGTGACGATCTAGAAAACCGAACGGGTCTTTGCGACAACGATGTCTGGCGCGACGAGGAAAAGTTTGCGTGCTGTGGTTGGTTGTGTCCAAACTGCAAAAGAGAAGCCGATCGCAGTCTTGAGAAGTTGAAAAAGCGAGCAGGGGTCAGCCACCTTGAGTGTGGTTCCGTTCGCAGTGGGCAAAATAACTAGGTATTGTTAGCGGGGTTAGAAGACCAACAGTGAAACAGCAACAGCGTTTCACAGGTTCTTCAAGGTTCTTTAACGTCTAAGATTTTAATACAATGCCAAAACTGCCAGGGAAAAGGGCTTTGTGACCAATTGGATTTCATTGAGAAGATGCCCGATGAAGATGAGGAGGAAAACCAGAACCTCCAGACGCCTGGGGCGGCTAGTCTTCAATACACAGGAATCGTCCCCATTTATTCCTCCCGTTTATGTTTTACCAAGCACCTGACTTCCTCGTACGTCTTGCTTGCTACCATCCCTTCTGAATAACCACTTCCTTCCCATCTTTGGTATATATCAATGCCTTCCCTCCAGAAGGCTTTATGCGGGGTCAGTGCTGTGTCGCACGGGCCCGTCAGTCAGGGTCGGTGCTGAGTCCTGACAAAAACCATCAGTTCGCCAACATGCCCGTCTTTATTTCCCTTTTTCTTTTCTTTTCGTTCTCTTATCTTTTAGGACATCTTGTATATGCACGATGCATGCACCATATATGTACGGCCTCGGTCAAGCAGCATGTGCTAGGTGCAGCAGGCCTAGAAGGATGGCTTTTTGGAGAAGTCTGTTAACGCATGTGGAGAGAATGATTCATAAACAACTAGGTGGATGCTAAAGCTCTGCTCTTTCACCAAATGTTCTGGACCAGGAGTCACCCGAAAATGCCCTGCGTCGTCAATATTTTGTACACCACTTCCACCCCGCTTCCGACACGGGATAATATTTGGACACTTGCAATTGTTCCTTCGATCCTACACTCTACGAATAACTACCACTGACGTCACAGCAAAGTTAGAAGTTTAACATGAAGCCATTCGCAACTTATGGCCCAAGACATTTGTTTGTATATTTGCAGGTTCGGAAGCAACCAAGCCATTGCTCAGTCATGCTGTGTGTCCTATGAGAACAAGTGCGACTGGTGTTCCGTTTCCCTCCGCTCGCTATTACTGTCAGCAAAATCTCCAACACATAACTCGCCCAAGTGCCCTGTCAACCAACCAACCAACTATCAATGATCTCGAAATCTCCTGTGGCTGTCTTTGTGTTGAGTCACAATCCCCCAGTCTTAGTGTACTTGCTCAGGGGCTCGCTGTTCTTCTGGATATGTACAAGGCTAATCCCGAGAATGTTGCGGAAGTGGAACTGCGCCCTATGGCTTGTCACCCGGGAGGTCCCGACACCGCCAAACAACGACATCCAGCTGACCACCACAATCGATGCCCGGTTGCCACTTTGAGGATTCAAAATGAAATTTTGTCCTGGTTGAAGATCTGGAGCTTTCCGGGTTCCTTTCGCTAGCGCCCGCTATTTGCTTGTTCCTGGATTGTCTTGATGTTAAAAAATGGAGATTGCTTGGGCAGTGTCGGAACTCTATTGCTCCTTTGAGACCAGGGACGGACAAACTCGGTGTTTTCAGTCAGCTCTCGTATTCCAAATTTTTCCCTGAAAGGAGTTGCAACTGGGGGCAGGAAAGGACGATATAAACGTCCCGTGTCTAGTGCTGTCCGACACATATGGACCATCATCACAAACCTCAAGCGAGTTCCATTACAACTTCACATCACTCCCTAAACTCTCGATGAACACCCCCAAAGTAAACATACTCCACGCTCCAGGACAAGCGGCCCAACTAAGCCGTGCCCTGATATCAACCTGCCATACTCGGCCTCTCCTGCTCGCGGGCTCTCGAGTGGCCACTTCCTTACATCCAACACAGACGAACCTCTCTTCCCCATCACCTCGCAATCTCTCGACAACAAGCGTTACTCGACTGAAGGATTTCTTCCCGGCCAAAGAGACCGCCTATATCCGGCAGACACCACCCGCGTGGCCTCATCATGGATGGACAGAGGAAGAGATGACCTCGGTTGTTCCCGAGCACCGGAAACCCGAGACTGTGGGCGATTGGCTCGCATGGAAACTCGTACGAATCTGTCGGTAGGTAAATTCCAAGGAGGGTTCCCATATTGCCCCTCAAGTATCTTGCGGACGCGGAAGCAGACGTAGATTCAAAGTGTTCTAATATCAAACAGATGGGCCACTGATATAGCGACGGGCATACGTCCAGAGCAGCAAGTTGATAAACACCACCCGACGACCGCCACCAGCGCGGACAAACCTCTGACCGAAGCCCAATGGGTATGTTCTATGGAGCCCTACGAGGACGGAATGGCAACACAAGCTAACCAAATGTCGCAAATCCATATAGCTCGTCCGCTTCATCTTCCTCGAATCCATCGCCGGCGTTCCCGGCATGGTAGCCGGCATGCTCCGCCACCTGCACTCCCTCCGCCGGCTCAAACGAGACAACGGCTGGATCGAGACTTTACTTGAAGAATCGTACAACGAGCGCATGCACCTCCTCACCTTTATGAAGATGTGCGAACCCGGCCTCCTCATGAAGACGCTCATCTTGGGAGCGCAGGGCGTCTTCTTCAACGCCATGTTTCTCAGCTACCTGATCTCCCCCAAAATCACCCACCGGTTTGTCGGTTACCTCGAGGAGGAGGCCGTACATACCTACACGCGGTGCATCAGGGAGATTGAGGAAGGTCACTTGCCAAAGTGGAGCGACGAAAAGTTTGAGATCCCGGAGATGGCGGTGAGGTATTGGCGCATGCCGGAGGGGAAGCGGACGATGAAGGACTTGATCCATTATATCCGCGCGGACGAGGCAGTGCACAGGGGCGTTAATCATACATTGAGCAATTTGGACCAGAAGGAGGATCCGAATCCGTTTGTGAGCGACTATAAGGAGGGCGAGGGCGGGAGGAGACCGGTCAATCCGGCTTTGAAGCCGACGGGATTTGAAAGGGCGGAGGTCATCGGTTGATCTTGGGCGGAAGGTCTTGACAGATGGTTGTGGTTTGGGTTCATGAAGCCAGGCGTTTTTGGACCAAGTTGTTGTATTATGCGTGTTACACTAGATACCCCCCACTCTCTTTGCTGTTTCTGGCGTTTTGGTAAAAAAGATACTGGGTTCTTCTCTCTGTGCAGCAGTTCACTGTTTCAAGGTGTGTACTTGTTTCGGATCTTCACTCCGAAGGTCGTTGATCTCTCATGATCAACTATATCTAGCAATAACAAACCTGATATGTCAAGCCTTTTCGATCCGTTCCCCGGGTAACTATCCGGCTCGAGTTCACATTTGCAACTTCTACCCAACGCATAGAAACCCAAGGTAGTCGAACGTGCTCACTTGAATTCGATCAGTGATTAAATTATGTGCTCAGCCATGATCAACCGAATATATCGTGACGGCGAGTCATGGACCTTCCCGTGGTTTGCTGACGTATACCTAGGATGATAGCTCGAGACGTCCATTAGAGTGTCTATATTTACACGCGTCTAGTGTAGGCATCCTCGAAAGGAAGCGGGGAATGATGAAACAATGGTATTATGCAGCGATATATCAAAGTCAAATAATGGCTCGAAGAAGAAATGTTGGTCGAACGAAATTACAGGGCTGTGGCTGTGTACAAGCCACTGAAGTGCAATTTGTTAGCGTGCTGAACTTTGGGTAACATATTTTGCCGGAGATCTCACCATACGCTGATAGCGCCAAGGACCGAACCCACCAGAGCATAGAACCGGACAAAAAGACGGGGATCGATGCGACTGCAAGGTACCAACAAGAACAGATGAACCAGAATAGGAACATTTCCAGGAACCGGAGACTGAGGCTGAGCACCGCGATGGATGTGATATGCCCCGA
Source organism: Neurospora crassa OR74A (assembly GCF_000182925.2). Classification (NCBI taxonomy): domain Eukaryota; kingdom Fungi; phylum Ascomycota; class Sordariomycetes; order Sordariales; family Sordariaceae; genus Neurospora; species Neurospora crassa. Next base: position 1,237,649 of record NC_026504.1, read on the forward strand.
TGGATACTGCATTCTGACCCGCAGCACGTCTTGACGGCGTGTTTCAGAGAGCTGTTTTGTCATGTACCCTGGCAGCGGCATGTCACAATCACGATAGCCAGCCTGTTGCTTGCTTGTCCAAGGTAGGAGGTACCTACCTGTCCGCGGTACCAGCCCGAACAAATACCACAACACTCTATTTTGCCCCTGGATTGATACGTATCTGGTTCTCACGAGGTGCAGTGGCAAACTGGTCTTGGAAATGGATGGCACCAATCTCGACACATGAGTGGTTCGCTGACGAGAAGATAGGTACTATCTCTTCACTAAAGAAAGGGTGGTGTTGCAATTTCACGTTCAGAACGATGGCAGCGAGACCCAGGCTTGCCAGACATGCCAGGACAGGCCCCTCCATGAACAGTGCTGTTGACACCTTCCAGGCTCTATGCCTGTGAGCGAGTGGACGGGATGCGAACCGGCAGAGGAAGTTCAGAAACACCTAGGTCTGCGTGCCCAGGAAGATCAATGGAAGTTGACATTTGTTCCCGTCGCTTACTGAGGGATTCCATCCAGCATTTATTTGGTGGCATCCAGTGTTGCAAAGACAAGACGGGAATGAGGATCTCTCACAAATTTGGGCATCAATGAATTGACTTTTATGAGCTCTGTAGTACCTCTACCTCTTCAAGATGCCAACCCCGAACGGTAGCCCCACCGAAAGCGAAGTGGGTCTACTCAGCAGCAGCAGCAGCCTTACGAGCGAACCCAACCATTCACAGAACTGACAGCGTCTGAACCCCAATGAATGGATCACCCCAACTGCCCGTCTGTCCCTGCCATGCCCTGCCCTGACCGTACGACCCCGCGATTGCCCTGTGGGTGGCTTCGTGCCTGAAGTGGAAGCCGAGAAAGCCTTGGATTCCCGATCTCCCCTTCAATCTCGACTCTTCCCGAGAAGGTCTCCGTCACGGTGTCGTCGTCGGGGCAAACGAAGCAGAGGACGGACCAACGACGACATTCAAAAACATACCTAATCTCCATCGCATCCCCGGGCATCCATTCACTCCAACATTCATGGAGATCATATACATACCATCTGTTCGCCCTCCAAAGTCCAAATGCAATTACCTAACTTGTGATCCCCTTTCGTCGTCGGGTCAAAGGGTCCAATCCACTCCAGTCAGCCGGGCAGTCCAATCTTCCACACAACCACTCAAACTTCCCGTCCTTTCAGTCCTAGCTAGTTAGGCACACAGGCGCTTAACACGGCAATCTACTGTATCTATCCACCTCTACTCGTTCGTCATCCCGATCACCGAGACGTGCCCTGCCCGTCTCAATCAAATCAACCAAGTCCCAACACTGCACAAGCATCGGGTACAGCTTTCAATTTGAACCTTCCACAGTCCAGCACTTGAACCCATACATAGGACCCGGGTTCCATCATTTGGTCCTGCTCGTCCGGTCTCGCACCGGTCACGAAGCTATCAGTCGGGTTCGGTTTGCCGGTGTCAGTCCCATCACTGGCTGTCGCAAGCATGTAAGCACAGCCCCAACGCACCCACGCACCTAAACGCAGCACGCACTGCCACTGTGTCCCGGAAGGCTGACTCGAGGGAAACTGCCTTGCAACTCGCAGCGCTTCTAAAGACAGAAACACCACACACTCTCAATCCCGTCCGCTTGCCGACTACGACACGATCCCTATGGACCAACAGTACACCGACGCCCGTGGCCGATCGCTGTCGGCCGCGTCCACCGGCGGAGGACAGGTCCACGATCAACAGCAACAGTCTCACATAAGAAACCACTCGCCGTCTCCAACTCCCTTTCCCAATTCGAACGATGGCGTCAACAACGGTTTGGGACTTGGCCTTATCGATCCCTCTGCCTCGCAGCATTTTCAACCCGAATTTTCCTACGGCGGCCCGAACCCGTTCCAGCAACATTCGCCCTTCTCACAGCCTGGGTTGGATTTCAACCAAGGTTATACAAACCAATTAGAGAATCAGGACAACTCGTTTGGTGGCTTGTCGCAACCCGCCTATTCTCCGAATCTCATGGCATCCAACTTTGGTGACGCCGACTACGGCATTTTCCCCACGACCACGGCCGCGGGCCAGTTCAACGGATCGCTGTTCATTACCGATAATCAGTCCATCAATAATCCGGATCCAAACATGATGGCGCAAGGCTCTCACAGCCCGGAGCCGCCTCATCTGCTCAGTCCAGAGATAAACTCTCCGGCCTTTGCCCAGGGCCGTTTCCCCATGGCAACAGGAAGGCATTCGCGCAATGCGTCTCTGGGCCCAGAGGCTGCTCTTCTTCCAGGGCAGGACTGGAGCCATATGCCTCAGTTTCAGGGCCACCGACGCTCAGCCTCGGAGCTTAGTGATGTCTCTTCGGTAGCCCATTCGCCCAACCTTGGGGGATTGGACAGCTTTGACCCGATCGAGAACAACCATTCGCCTCTTCAAGGGCCGCAGGCCGATGCCCTGTACAGTCAGTTGAACGGGATCAGCAACTTCAGTCTGTCGGACGACCACATCGGCAGGAGTCCGTCGCATAGTCCAGCGGTCTCCCCTCGGATCCATCCCCAGCAATCACCGGACGAGATCGATCCGAACCAACCCAACCATTTTATGCTACACACACCAGCAAACAGTTTCGGACCGCCAGCGACATACATGCAGCCGCAACAGGAGGCTTTCCCGCAATTGTCACTGGATGACCCATCTGGTATGCAGGCCCAGCAGAACATGCCAGCTCCTCCGGCAATCAACATCGATTTCGCTCCAGCGCCCGCTAAGAGCGGGCTGGATCAGCCCACTAACCTGGACAATAATTCACTAGCCCTACCAAACAGAGGTATGTAGCCTCGAGATAATGCGATGGAAAATGGGACATTAGCTGACAATTTGGTGCTAGCTCGAGGGCGGATGCGACCACGAGCGGTCACGGACCCTTTCAACAATAGCGGTTACCGATCTCCTTCTCCATCGGGAAGTCTTTCGCCGAGCTCGGCCGCGGACCTCAGACCGTCAAGCGCACGTTCACTTTCGCCCATGGACCGTTCAGGAGCCGGCTCTATTAATAGTAGGAGACGCCAGTCTACGTCGTCAGTACCCAACAACGTGATAGCACTTCGTCTTGCCGATCCCAATTATAATGGCTCTGGGGAGAATGGAGGTGGCCCGAGAAGGGCTCAGAAGCACCCCGCTACTTTCCAATGCAAAGTATGTCCAAAGCGCTTTACCAGAGCCTATAACTTGCGCTCCCATTTGCGCACACATACCGACGAGAGGCCCTTTAAATGTACCGTCTGCGATAAGGCTTTCGCGCGCCAGCACGATCGCAAGCGTCACGAAGGTTTACATTCGGGCGAAAAGAAGTTCATATGTAAGGGTGAACTTCCTGTTGCTGGTCAACAATGGGGCTGCGGCCGAAGATTTGCGCGAGCGGATGCTCTGGGTCGCCATTTCCGGTCGGAGGCAGGAAGAATATGTATCAGACCTCTTCTGGAAGCGGAAAACCGTGAACGGCAACGGCAGTATGCTGAGGCAATGCAGAATGCAGCCCAAGGCATGATGCAACAGCAGGGCGGTATGATGATGTCGCCCGGCATGGACCCCAATGGCGAGTTCCAAATGGACCCCTTTGTGCTCCCACAGGCGCTGTTGGCACAGTATCCTGCCTTGGCCCTCCTGCCCGCTGGGCCTGCGGCTATGGGTGATGGAGCCGGCTTAGAAGAGGATTTGGGTAGTAATTACGAAGCTAGCGACTACGATGATGTCGAGGAGGGAGGCTATGTAAGTGGTCCAGGGACAGGGTTCGGGCCCGGAAGCATGCAAGAAGGGTACGGGGAGTTGGGTTATGCGAGTGACTACGGCGGCCGTTAGGCATAGTGTCATGACATTTCAGGCGAACAACCCTTCGGGGAAAGGGAGGGCGTTGGGTGGTATGCTCTATTTATTTATTGTTTTACAGATGATTATCGGTCACTGTTTGGATCAGATGAGATTATACGGTGGTGCGCGGTCATGGTTATTGTTGTCTTATACATTTACTTCTCTTTTTGGATACATTTATTCCCCAACGTTGTTGCAATTCTTCTTCTTTGTATTTGACTGGGGTTATTTTTTGCTCGAAGACCCGTTTATGTACCGCTTGCATGCGCGGACGTTGAGCGAACATAGAAATATTGTCTGATGAGGACAAATAAATGTTACATGTATGACGATGTACTCCATGTTACTTTTATAGAGTTGTTAAACAAGCCGATCACAGTTGATATCACCAAATCCCGCCCAAGTCAACATGTAATACAGCTAGAGAACCCGTAACAGCTACGTTCTTCCCTGCAAGTCTTATTCTGATGGCTATGCAGTGAGCCCGCCTCGTAATCTCATCATCCGGATTGATCGATAACCCGCCCCACGCAACCGCAACATCAATAATATCACATCACCATCACCATTACCATATCTCTCGTCATCCCTCCTCAAACCCACCCATTTCTCCATGTGTACATACATATTTCAAGTCTGTTGTATCTCCTGTAACAAAGTCCTCCCCCTTCCCGCTCCCGACGCTGCGCCAGACCCCTTGGACGACCTCAACTCTTGCATCCACTTGGCCACGACCTGGTCCACCACCGTTTGCAAAACCTCGTGGTGGCCCTTTTCGAACTTTGCTTTGACAAAAGGGCGCACGATGGCCGGACACTCAATGGTGGCGATCTCGACTAGTTCGTACTCGTAGTTGTCGATGGAGGTGCCGGTGACTTTGTTGATTAGTTTTTTGTTGTTGTTGTTGTTGTTGTTGTTGTTGTTATTGTCGTCTGCTGTTGGTTGTTTGGATTTGTTCCCACCAACAACATTATCATCGCTACCACCTTTTCGCAGACCAGCTCTCAGTCCTTGTCCTAGTCCCAATCCCAGTCCTTGTTCGCCTTCCTGCTGTCCTTGCCCTTGCCCTTCTTCGTTTCCTCCATTTCCTTTCTGTTCCCATCCCCGTTCCTGTTCCTGTGGCTGCCGCCCCTTGGCCCGATACCGATGCCGAACCTCATAACTGCTCCTCACCACCACCACCGACCCCGCGCCTGCCGCCGGCGCTACGGCCTTACACCGAACTCCGTAGCCAAAGCTCTGGAAAGTACAAGGCACGGAAACTTCTTTGCTTCCTAGTAGGGAGCCACCGCCTAGCCAGTCCGGGAGGGGAAGAAGGGGAACGGAGTCGGTGATGAGGAACGATTGGGGGTTGAAGCCGTCGGGGCCCGGGGGGTGGAAGAAGGATGGGTCGTCGGTGAGGGATGGAGGGAGGGGGTGGGGAGAGTTGGAAGAGGAGGGGGGAGGAGCGGGATAGGAAGAGGAAGAGGAGGTGGGGAGAGGAAGGGGAAGGGAGATGTAGGATTTTAGGTAGGGGTTGGCGGTTATGAGGGGGACGTAGGCGTGGAGGGCGGAGAGGAGGGCGGAGGGGGGAGTCGGTGGGGGGAGGGGGATGCGGGTTATTATTTTCAAAGGGTGGGCATGGGACATGTTTGAGTTGGGAGTCGGTCGGTGGTGATGAGGCTTTGTTTTAGTAGTTGTTGTTGCTGTTGATGGTTGACGGTGCGGTGGTAGGTTTGTTGTTGTAGTGATGAGAGTGCCAAGTCCGTACGGGGCATGGGGAGGCCGATGCGGAGACCCGACCGGAGGAGGTGAACGGGGCCGGGCGTCGTTTCCAAGGCTCGATGACTCCCGATAGATGTTGATGAAAGCTCCCGGTTTGTGTTAACTTGAATGAAGGATGTCCGTCTCACGGACAAAGGGTTGATATTAGGCGGTTGAGCTGGGCTGAGTGGGTCGAGTGGTCAACCGGAGGGTGCCTTGGGTAAGTTACAGACAGGCAGGAGTGGCGTGGGTGGTTCCTGATCAGCGATGCCGACAAAGCGTATATCACGAACTGATGACTGCAAGTCTCTGACTATCTCTGAGATGAGAGGTTTTGTTACGTGTACAAGCAAGAAATAGTAGGAATCTCGAATGACAGTACCAAAAAGCCCGATATGCTCTGTTTTAATCGGCTGACAGTCCGAACTCCGAAGCATAAGCACAGCTCACAGCCATCCCGACCCAATTTTAGCGGCTGAAGTGGACGCTTTACCTAGACGTCCGATTGTATGAGATGTAGCAGGGGCAGCACAAGCGACGAAAGTATGTAGTATACAGCGCCTATACACTCCCCAACCGGTAGCTGGAAGGTCTAACAGATCGTCTTGATTTGCTATTGTGGTACGGAACAGTCAGCTGTTGTTGCTGCGCCATCATCGCATGATCGGTGATGTACGCTGTGTGGTTCAGGCGGCCGAGGCATGGTTATAGAAGTTACTATGCTGTGAATATACTGACACTTTGATATAGTCAATAGACTGCTCAATGCGGTCGTGCACTATCTCATATCAGGTCTTGGGTGTCGGCAAATAAGTAGAGGTAGGTAGTCTGGGGCCTTGAATGTCCACTGTTCTTTGTACTGCCCTGAGCACATACAACTCCATCAGCCTTTTGGAATCCCATATTTCGTAACTTTGATCCAGAAATTGCAACTTCCCCAGACATAACTCTTCGCCTCTTCGGGTTGCTCGACGAAGTATTTCCCCCGCATCCCATGAAGCCAAAAGTTCCTCGATCCGTCTCCGTCTCGCCATCCACGATTCATGACGCAAACTTGTTGTTGACGGCTTCAGTCGAATTGCGCCAAAGAGGGTTTGTCGGGTGCATGCCAGAAGTTCATCCGAGCAAACAACAGGACGAACGACTCCTCCATCGTCCCTCCACTCCACGGCCACAGGGCCAACATCAAAATGGAGCCCGCCGCAAGATGTCGCGCAGCGTCCTGATGCAGCCCAACGTCCTCGCGGGCCCAATGGCTACCAGGTCAGGAATAGCTAGCTCCCTGCGCTCTCTTGTCCCTCGCAAACACCACTCGTTGTCGCTGCTCGGCCATGTGCAGTATGTAGTTGGGTACGGGTAGGCGCTGTTACTGCCGCAGCATGGCTCGCATGATGCGTGCTGCAAAATGCAAACTGCAAAGGTCAATTTCGATACACATTGGTAACTCCAATTGCACATTTTACGTAGAGGAAAGGCCCAGGAACCGTCATTTTAAGGTGTTTTGCAAAGCTCCTCTTTATCGTCTGTTCTGGGATCATGACGCCATCCTACACTACTGTGTACTCTAGCACACATGGCTTGTCTCGCAGTTCTCGGATGATACACAGACCCACCAGAACTAAAACTGGTCCTAATAGTTAGCGGCTCAGTAGGTCCAGCCAACAACAAACAGACGGGATGGAAGAAGCCACGGGGAGCCGCCCACGGCGCGATAGGCGCACAGCGAGGATTGAGGGAGGACAAGGGAGGGGTTGTTGAGCATTGCGATACCTTTGTTTTCCACCTTCTCAACGCCAATTTCTCACCTAGACCGAAACCCATTGGCTGTTCGACTTGACTTGTCAACGCTCAGCATGGCAATGGTGTGCGCCATCAGGTCAGCAGGTAGCGTGAGACGCATCAAGTAGGTGGGTAGCGTCCAACAATCGGGCGAGATGCAGGTAGGGTCCGATTCAGTGGGCAGTTGGTCTGCCTGGCTGCTTGTCGATGCGGAACATTTTGGTGGCCTACCATAGGCGGGGGAACCAAAAGCCCCCATCTTCCATTTCTTGGCCAACTTGAAGGTGAATAAAATACCTCTAACATATCAAACAAAATCTGGAGGGGAAAGCTCGGCAAAGAACTCAGAAAATGAACAAGCTGCAGCCTGGGTCAACTGGATCATCCCGCCCTTCAACTGGACTGGAACCAAAAGCACCCCTCCAGATACAGCAGCCAATAATGCTTCTCCCCAGCCATTTCAACAAACAGCCCGGCACACCATTCCCACCTGGTGAAACAGGAAAGTATTGGTGCCATGAAGGTGTCAACCGGGGTAAACCGCACCTCCAGACTGATAGTGCCTGACAGAGCCTCTGATGGCCCACCTTGCTGCCAACTTCGGTCACTCGGCCGCGCGTGTCGGCCTGCCATCCCCTCATCATAGCTGAGGCGGGGAGAAGGGATCAATTGGAGCTGGCTGGCTGGGAATCGCAGATTGTCACTGCGAAGTTGAAAAGGTTGATCTTCTCTTGTCACTTCAACGGTGTCTTCAGAAGCTGGGGAACGACACAGAAGAGAACCAAGGTCGATGCCCACGCCATCATCAACACAAGAGCAAACGGTACCTCAGTGTACTTGTTGTCCTGCATGACTACTTGACGGTCTTGTCTTGCCCGACCGACGGTTGGCCTCTGTTTGGCCATTGCCCCTCAACCATCAAGCTGTTCAGCACGGCTTCTTTGCCTCCCTTGACTCCCAGCTGCGCCAGCGTAGGAGGCAAGCCGAGAATAAGATTAACTGCGGTATGGTCGCACAGCACAACCTGAAAGACGCATCTTCCCTCGTTCAACCCGTCTTCTCTTCACGATCCGAGCAGACCATTGGCTCAATTTGCAACTCCAATTACAGCCAGGCGACGAATATCATTCCTTCAAAGAAGAAAAAGTTTGTGCAACTCAAAGGACAAGTTCTGGGTACAGAGACTGAAGAAGACGGGAATTCCAAGAAACATATGTCCCTCTCTTAGAAGACTATACCAGCTTCAGTTTGACTGGTGATTGTTTTTTTTTCTTTTCTTTGAGCTACTTGGAAATCGAGCCGATAGTGTCTTTCTCTCCGGACCGCAGCCTCTTTCGTTACGCGCCTTCCTCGAACCTCACCTGACAACTCCCACCGTCAGTATATACCTTCTCTACTCGACACTGGCCTCAGCGCATCCACCCAAACGCCTCATGAACTGGTAATTTTTCTACGATCCAGACCAGTAGACCCAAGTGCCGATATGGCCGCCGCTGAAGTTTGGGCATTCCGCGAAAGCTGGGCAATATGCGACACATACGGGTCGAATACGGGGCCTTCTCCGGCAGGGCCAACATGGCGGTATGAGTGGAATCAAGAAAAATTAGAAGAGACTCTGAGGAGTGATGTGGTAAAGTCAAGATTGAACATAGTTGCGCAACGCTGGGTAGAATTGCGCGGTCCAAGAACAGTGAGTTTTGTATATCTTCAACTTCCGTCCCAACCCTGGCTGTTCTCGTCTTGACCTTTGTGGAACTTCCCCAGGGGATCGCCTCTTAAAACACTGGCGTGCTTCCATAGTGGCGAGCGGGAAATGGGGGCCTGGGGTGCTCCAAAAATCCACTGGCACCTCATCGTTGCATGCTTGATCCATGTCAGCCCGCTCAATCTGGAAAGTCACCAGATCGTCTGGTCATTAGATCGTCCGAACTCTGGGTTATATATGCTAACAGGGCACGTCACAGCGAGCTGTAACGTCTCCCTCGCGTTCCTATCCAGTCACCACGCTCGACGGAATGTCAAGACGATCCCGACTCCCATCAGCATTGCATGCGCCACAAGAAGAGGACTCGAGATGGTCTTCTTATACTCCCAGCGACCCGACAGCAACCGCTCAGCGGGCGCAAAAGTCACAGCCCTCCCGGAGCAGCCTCCCTAGACCTGTTTCCAGCAATATACCTCGACCGGTTGCAACAATACCTCGATCCGATCCGAAGCGGCGTGGGAAAGACGATGATTCATATCCCGACTCGAGTCCATGGCCTTGGCTTGACCCCGACCAAGATGACGAATTTCGACAAGTTGCAAAGAAGAGTAAACAGAAAAAGAAGACCGGCGGCGGCGGTGGTGGTGGTGCACAGCAACCAAAGCAAACAAACAACGATGGTGGCGAAGGTTCACAGAAGGAAGGCGACGATGGTGGTTATGACGGCAAGTCCAACGGCGGGGATGCCAGCAATGGTGCTGGAGGAGGTCCAGGCAAGTCAGGCAGGTCAGGCAATGGAGGAGACAAAGGCGACGGTGACAAAAAGGACGACAAGCCCAAGAAAGAAGCCGACGATGATGAGGGCCAAAAGAAGGATGACGAAGAGAAGGAAGCAGAAAGTACAAACAAATCGCCACTCGATGATGACTGGAATCAAGCAACCAGCAAGATAAGGCAAAAAGGAAAGCGAGGTGATGCTATTGGTTCTGTCACCCAAGATAAGCCTACCCCGCGGTCATTGGATGACAAGGCGAAGAGCCATGGCAACTCGGACAAATCCAATGACCTTGACGAGGTCAAACTTGACACTGCAACCTCAATAAACGCCAATCGCGTCTCTACAGACAACGCGTCAATCGACAACCGGTCCTCTGGTAACAGCAGGATTGAAGAGAACAAATCTTCTGGGGAGCGAACATCTTCAGACAGCAAACCTTCGGGATTTCCGTGGAGCGCTCTTTGGGGCGGCGGTCTCAAATGGGGAGCGGGCAGCCACAAGGAACAGCCAAAGACGCAGGTGAAGCATGAAGACAAGCTCGAAAACGACCCGTGGGCCAAGTCCAAGAACACCAAAACCTTCCCAGGCTCTTTTGATGCCGCTGAGGAGACAAGAGAGGAGCCTGCTGTGACTGAGCCAAAGTCGGACACAAAGGGCGACCTGGACGACAAGCAAACCGGCATGAATGGGAAGTACTCGGCAAACGAGAAAAAACAAGACAGCGACGATGACAAGTACCGGGTTGACAACATGTATGCCAAGGGGGTAAAGAAAGACGAGCGCAAACATGATCACGATGAAGGCTTCGTGGTTTCCACGAAGAAGAGCAAAAAGTCAAAGAACAACACTAGCGCATGGGATGTGGAACCAGATGCATGGCAAGAGCCAGTAGTGGAACCGAAAACAGAGCCAAAGCCGGAGCTAACAAAAACCACTGACCTCGAGCCTGAGGATGATTTCTTCGAAACCTTCCCTGCTGTGAAGAAGAAGAATGAGAAAAGCTCGACCCGGTTGGGACAATCTTCGAGACTCGACGCATTTGCACCCACGCTCAAAAAGGCGAATCCAGATCCGTGGGAAGTCTTCGGCGCCAAGAAGAAAAAGACGAGGATCGGCGCCGCTGAAGAGCCTATGATTAGGACACGGAAGGCCGATCCGGAACTGCTACCGGCAGAACGATCATCTCCCATTGCTGAACCCGAACCGGAGATTGAGCCAATAGACGATGAAAAGTTGGAGCCAATCTTGCCCTACAAGCCGCCAACGAAAAAGGCTTGGTGGGACGAGCCCCCAGGTCCACCGAGCCCTGTGAAGAGCAAAAAGAAGAAAGGTAAGTATGATATTGCTGACGAACCTCCCAGGGAGCCAGATCCGGAAGTGGAACCTATAGAAGAGTCCAAGTTCAAGACCGATAATACAGTGGAGGAGGACGACTTCTGGAACCATTACCAAACCACAGCCAAGAAGGACAAGAAGAAGAGTAAAAGATCAGAACTTTCAGAAGAAGCTGTACTGCCGCCGCCGCCGCCACCACCTCCTCCGGTAGAACCAGTTGAGACTTTTCCGTGGGATGATGTCCCAATCAAGAAGAACAAGAAGGGGGGAAGGGGTCAGACGGAGCCTAAGCCACCACCGCCACCACCAGTCGAATTTGAACCGGTAGCTGAGCCGGAGCCGGAGCCGGAGCCGGACCCAGTTTCTGGTCCGCCCCAGTTTCCTGAATCAGATGAGGAGGGTGAGCATCCCGGCGGTTGGTTTTCCTCTTTTCTTCACAAGACGGATAAAAAGAAGAGTAGGCATACATCTCCCATGCATCCACCTCTTGAAGAACCGGAGCCGGTCCAACCAGTACCAGAGCCGGAGCCAGAGCTGCAATCGGAACCGGAGACAAAGGTGGAAGACGACCATTGGGATTATCCCATCTCAAAAAAGGACAAGAGAAAGAAGAAGGGAAAGACCATTGAGACCGTACCACCGCCGCCACCGCCGCCTCCTGAACTTTCCCAGAGGTCCAAATCATCAAAGTACGACAAGGAGGTTGAATACGACTTGTACAGTGCTGCATCGTCGAAGAAGAGCAAGAGGGATAAGAAGGGGTATGCCGAACGTGTACCCTCCCCGGAGCCATATGTCTCCGAACCACTTGAGGAGGTCATCTCCGAGCTGGAGGAGCCAGAGCCCGAGTTTGATGCGCAACCCGAGCTGGAAGCACAACCTGAAGATACTGCTGTGTCGGATCGCGAAGACAGACCATCACATGACGAATGGGGCTACTCTAAGAGAGACAAAGACAAGAAAAAGAAGAAGAAGGGCATTGAAATAGAAGTCAAGTCTAAAACTGAATCCAGGTCAAGTCGAAAGCCGGAGCCAGAACCCGAGCCCGACTCGAAACGGAAGAAAGCGAAAGACAGCATTTGGAGCTTGCCTAGTGACCCAAAGAAGGACAAAAAGAAGAGGAGAGGCGAGTTGGATGAGGACAGCAATCCGTTAACTTCACCTGCACCTGATCCGCCTGATGTCTGGGACGACGACTATCAGGACCACAAGAAGAAAAGCGCCATCTCAGATGCATGGGCTAATTACGCGAACAAGGATAAGAAGAAGGGCAAAAACGCCGTAGATGTCCTCATGGGGCTAAACAAATCGGGAGATCCACTAGCTGACTCAGCTCGGCAATCACCGCCAAGCCCGTCTCACCGTCCTGGTGGCTTCTTCGAATCTTGGGAAACTGACAGTGACCATGACAACCACCATAAACACAGAAAGCGGTCCAAGGATAGTTCACAAAAGCCTTACAGCATCGAGGAGCCTAGTTTAGACGACGTCTGGGGCGCTACCATGTCCAGCAAGCGCAAAAAGAAGGCTAATGCCGGCACCAACAACGCACCGGTGGATGTTGTGGTGGACCATGTACCGGACCCCATCCAGCCGGGCTCTGTGGAGGGAGGCAGGGACGACAAATACAACCAGGATGACAGCAAACCAGAAAGCAACAGCTATGGCAGCAGTTTCTGGGGATGGGGCGGCTTCGCCAAGAGCAGCAGCAAATCATCCAATAAGGAGTCGTCGCTTCATGACGAGCCAGCACCACCTCCGCCACCACCACCGGCACCAACACCTCCACTGGACGAACCAGAGCTCGACATCTGGGCTGATGACGATGACGAACCCCAACCGGTTGTCAAGGCCGAGAAAGAGGACAAGAAAAAGTCCAAGGATAAGAAGTCGAAGGACAAGGAGCCCAAACTCAGCGAGAAAGAGCTGAAGAAGCTAGAGAAGGAAAAGAAGAAGGCCGAGAAAGAGGAAGCGAGGCGCAGACTCAAGGAGGCCAGGGAGCTGGAGGAGGAATTGAAACGTAATGCTAGAGAAGCAAAGGAGTTGGATGAGGCCTTGAGGCGCAAGGCTGAGAGAGAGAGGGAGTTGGAAGAGCAAGCTCAGCGTGAAGCCGAAGAGCAAGCAGCCCGTGAGGAAGAGGAGCGAAGACTGCAGGAAGAAGAAGAGCAGAGACAACGGGAAGAAAAAGAGCGTCGACTTCAAGAAGAGGAGGAGTGTCGACAACGGGAGGCCGAAGAGCAAGCTCGGATCGCCGAAGAAGAGGCTCGCATTGCTGCCGAGGAGCAAGCACGCCAGGAGGAGGAAAAGAAACTTGCAAAAGAGAAGGCCAAGCTCGATGAAGAAGCAGCGGAGCTTGAAACACTGAGGCTCAAGAAGGAGAAAACGCCTCGAAGATTCACGATGAGAGAGCAGCGCCGGCTCGACATCCTTGCCAGCAAATTCGAGGAGATAGCGCGCAAGCGGCAAGAAGAGGAAGATGAGCGGCAACGAGCAGAAGAAGAAGCAGCCCGTATTGCCGAAGAAGAGGCTCGCATTGCTGCTGAAGAACAGGCTCGGAAGGAGGAGGAAGAGAGAATTGCCAGAGAAGTAGCGGAACTTGAAGAGGAGGAGGCTGAATTTCAGGCACTCAGGTTCAAAAAGGCCAACTCGCCAAGGAGGTTTACAACAAAGGACCAACAGAGGCTTCAGCAGATCATCAAGCAACGCAGAGAGAGGAAACGCCTCAAGCAGGAGGAAGAGGAACGCAAGCAACGAGAGGAGAAAGAGGAGAGGCAACGGCAGGCTGAAGAAGAAGCCCGTCTTGCTGCTGAAGAACAAGCGCGGAAGGATGAGGAGGCCAGGCTTGCGGAAGAAGCGAGGATCGCAGAGGAGGAAGCGAGGATTGCGGAGGAAGAAGCACTACTTGCGAAGGATGAGGCCGAACTCGAAACCCTCACAAACAAGAAAGCAAAAACGCCTCGTCGATTTACTCTTATGGACGGACGGAGGCTCGACGTCCTTACCAAGGATGTCAACCGACGACGAGACGAGAAGGCTGCTCGAGAGGCTGCGAAGAAGGCTGCGGAGGAGGCTTCGCCAGAGGCTGCAGACCAGCCCGGAGACGAATGGCAAGATGCAGATGAAGGCCCAGGTCAAGGTAACGGCGAAGACCCCGAGGCAGCTGCTCTCAAGGAAGCAACAGAGAGGGCCATTCGCCAAGCGGAGGAGGAGGCCGAAGCCAAGCAGGCAAAGAAGTCGAGCAGAGCCAAGGGCAAATCCAAGGCTGATCCACTCGATGACATGCAGCTCACTCCCGAGCAGGTGGACGAGTTGCTCGGAGACTCGTCGAAACGGGACAAGAGCGTTGACAGCCAACCCAAGGAGGATAAGCCTGATACCAACAACCACGCGCCTGGCGGGTTCAGCCTTTGGGGAGCTGCCAAGAGGGGCATCTTTGGGTTTGGAGGAGGCGGAGGATGGGAAGACCACAGTGAGCAGCAGCCTGGTGCTCCGGAACCTGAGCCGTCGGCCGAAGATAACGAGGCAGCCATGGCTGCTGGTGGTGTGATTGGAGGCGTTCCTCCTGAGCTATGGGATGCAACCCCCAAGGCCGTCTCACCGTCGCCTGAACCAACCGCTGAGCCAGTGGCCTACCCCGCCAAGCCCACCAAGTCCAAGAAGGCTGTGGGGAGCAAGAGCAAGAGCAAGATTGCCGATCGCCTGCGCGTCTTCGAGTCACTTGACGCCAGGGCCGCGACACCTGCTGATACCGATGGTGGCCCGCCGCCAGCCGCACCATCGACACCACCACCGCAGCACTCTGGCTATCCGCCTCCCCCTCCCCCGCCCGCGCCATATCTGGTGCGCTCGCCACCGTCACCTGCCATCTCACCCGTTGTCGCAGTTGCCGTGTCTCCGCCAGCGCAGAGAGAGGAACGACGAAAGTCATCAAGAAGGAGCAGAGATAAAGACAGAGGCTATTCGCGCGACGACGATAACGACTATTATCTATCGGTCCCTCCACCTCCGCCCCCACCGCCGCCTGTTGTTGCGCTGTCGGGCGCACCACCTGGGGGTTTCCCCGGCGGATTTCCGATCGACGACGACGACGACGACGGTCACCGACCCAGTCGCGACATGCATGGTGACCATCATGACAACAACCCCGAAAACCACCGAGAACCTGAACTTGTCGATTCTGCAGCCGAACGGAGAGCAAAGAGACGATCCAAAAGGATCTCACCTGAAGGTGTCGAGTTCGACTTGCCGCCTGCGCCACCCTCGCCCCCACCTGTCGCGCCCGATGCGCCAATTGACGACGAAATGGCAGAGTCAAGATCGCCTCGAAAGGAGAGGCCCAAGATCAACCGCCAAGGTACAGCTTGGGGTATGGAAGGGAAGAAGCCATCTTCGAGGCCCAAGATCGAACGAGAGCCAAGCGCAAAGAAAAGGACGGCGCACATCGAGACGCCCGAGAAGCCGCCACGGTTCAGAGAGAAGGATGCGGCGGTGGCGGCGGCCGTAGCAGGAGCGCCAGCTCCAATGCAAGCGCGCTTCGCTAGCGTCTTCACCAGTACCCCTCCACTGTCGCGATCCATGTCCCAGCGCGAGAAGCGACTTGGTCCCAACGGCAAGCCCATCGCACGCAGATACTCGGATAGCACCAATGCCGTCGCCAATCCTCCTGCTCCTCCTGCTGCTGCTTCCCCTCCGCCAGAAGATATCTCCTCGAAGGCGGCAAAGGTCTTGGGTGTCGGTGCCCGTGGTCTCGGAGTTGGTCTTGGCCTTGCGAATGGAATTCTTTCCCATGGCTTTGGGCGAGGTGCTGCTGCTGCGCCTACACGCAACAAGCCGAGTAAGTTTTTATGTTGCCGTTTGTTGCAAGACAACGATGTCGCTAACACATCTTTGTGCGACAATGCAGACTTGAACGATGACACGCCTGTGTCCGGTGCTAATGATCCTGATTTCAGCCCGACCAAGTCAGAACGCCGCAGGGCAAAGGTATGCGACAGCCCAACCATCGCCGCGTCGCAATCGACTCAGTCAGTTACTAATCACAACTCGCAACAACAGCAATACATGTCCGAGGACGACCACGTCATGTTCGAGATGCCCGAAGCTGCACCCCCCGCTCGTCCCCCAGTTCGCCGCGTTAGCACCAGCAACGCCAACAAGAAGTCGGGCTTTAGCCTGTTTGGCGTCTTTGGCTCGAAGCAACAGCAAGAACCGCCGCCCCGGCCCGAACCTCCTCGTCGAAGCCGAACAGTTCCTACATACCAGACCACAGATGATGAAGGTGGCCGGCACCCCGCAGCCGCATTCGTTCCCGAGACCGACGCCGAGCGCGAAGCCCGCAGAGCCGCCCGTCGCGCACGCCGTGCAGAGAAAGAAGCAGCCGAGAGAGGCGCCGCCGTACATTCTGCTGAAGAGGCTCGTCGCCAAAAGGACGAAGCTCGTCGCGAACGTCGCAGAAAACAGGAGGAAGAGGAAGAGGCTCGGAGGCTTGAAGAAAAGGAAGCCCGTCGTGCCGAACGAAGAGCCCGCAAAGCAAGAGAGGAAGACGATCGCCGTGCAAGAGAAGAGGAAGAACGCCGAGCTGAAGACCAAAGAGAAGCGGAGCGCGCCGAGCGGAGGAGAATACGGGCCGAACGAGCTGCTGTCGAGGCCGAAGCCGGACATCGTGACGTCAATGGCGGTAGACAACAAGATGAGAGGCGACGAACCACCCGGCGTATGCCTCCTGAGTCTGACCGTGAGCACGACCGCGACCGCGGAGATGACGAGGAACGGCGAAGGAGAAAAGAGGCTCGCCGTGCTGCCAAGGCTGCTCAGCTTGCTGCTGAAGCTGCTGCCGATGAGATGGACAGGGCCAGGAGGGAGCGGAGACCGAGAGAAAAGAGCACGGCCAGACCCGAACCACCGAGAGATGCGCCGCCAGATGAATACGTCTATCCAACCTCAAGACAGCAATCCAAGGCTCGGAAGCAGGGGCAAGGACAGCATGACGGATGGCCACACTCGGGAACCACGTCGTGGGTCAAGGACCATGCTGAAGCTCCTGCTCCCCCATCGCCGCACGGACCTTTAGGTGCCTTTGTCGACGACCATGCCAACGGGCACGTCAATGGTGGTGCACCACCACCGCCACCTCCTCCTCCTGTTATGCGTCACGAGCTAGACGAGGAAGAGGCTGCTCGGCATGCAAGGAGAGAACGAAGAGCGCGCAGGGAGCAAAAGTACCACGCGGCTCAAGCGGCCGCTGAGGAAGCCGAGCGCGAGCGAGACCGTGAAAGGGGAGATGCGGCGTACATTAGTGCGCATGATGATGAGAGGAGACGGACGAGAAGGAGAAGAGGTGATGAAGAACGACCTGAGCGCGCTGTACGTGAGCGTGATCGTGAGCGTGAGCGTGACCATGCTCGACAGCAGCAGCGAGACCACAGAGATCGCGATCCCCGAGACCGTGCCGAACGCAGTCAGCGCGATCGAGACCAACGTGAGTACTACAGCGCTCGCGACGACCGGGAACAGCTTCCTCGGCCTCGGGAGCGGAAGCGTGGGGAACGGGCGGCCGAGTACGACGATCGTGATCCCCGCGCGGAGAGGGGAGACAGGGGAGACAGAGGAGACCGCGGGGGGGACCGGACTGGATCCGGCTCCGGCAGTGATGGGAGGGAGAACAGGAGGAGTGGCGGTGGTGGGCCTGGGGATCAGGGCACTACGCCGAGGAGTAGTTGGTGGAAGAAGATTGCTAGGTTTGGCTAGTGATATTCTCCCAGTGTTTTTTTTTTTTTTTTTTTTTTTTTTTTTCGAATTTTGCTTGTTTGCTGATGTAACGAAATTGGTTCGGCTGGAGTTCTGTGTTTGGGGGAGTTATTGTTGTATGATTTCATGGTTTGGGCCACCACCCATATATGGATGTGGGATGAGTGTGGGAATCAGGCGGCATGGAGTTCAAGGGACATCTGATTGTGGTTTATTTCTCTTGGGTCGGTTCCGAGGAGCATAATGTCTGCCCCCCATCCGGTCGCTTGTTACATTTATTGTTCATGAGAGTGTTTATGATTTGATGATATACACGGATGATGACGAAGAGATAATAATGACACTGTTTTACCAACGTCGTACTTTTATGGTTATAAGGTGGATGTTGAACTCGGTGTAAGAATGGCGCGGTTTCCTGGATCAATTAGTCTGTTGGAGTACAAGTACAATCTCTGGTCTCGTTATGGCATGTAGATACTGCTACACACAGCTCTTTTGAGTTATCTGTGCCGTTGTGTCATTGTGTGCTCATCGTTATCTTTGCCTGTGCGATGGTTTCTGTGCCGAGAGGTTGGTATATATCGAGTGGTTCGTCTCGTCTCTGTCCTATCTCTCCGAGGCCTTCACTCACTGATCACTCTTTAGGCCGTCACCTTCACCATGTACTGCGAAGAAAACATTCCAAAACAGCTCATCATTATCTAGAATCCCCCTTTTCATTGTACCCCCTGGGTATATATAACTACCAGACATTATCCATTACATAACGTTAAGCATGTCAAACAAAAGACATTTCTCTCATTCACGAATCGAATTGAATCCCCCTTTTCCACCATCTTCATGAACCGACCCAGTTAGCCTAGTAGTTTCTAGGAACCAGCCTCTGGGGATCCTCAGCTTTCAGATACCCATCAGCAATCAGCGTCGCGACGTTCTCATACGTCTGGTACTGCACGCCCTGACCAGGCTGGCCGAACCACGGGGCGATGGGTCCAGCAAGGACAGCAAAGGGCTTGATGACGCTGTAAACGTGGTAGTTCCACGGGAACCTATCATAATATCACCCGTTAGTCTTTTCTTCCTTTTATTTTTTTCCTTTTCCTTTCCCCATTCTACGTCCCCTTGAAGAAAAAGGAGAGAAAAAAAAAAAAAAAAAAACTCACTTGGCATCCCCATTCAAATTACTAGGCGGCAAACTCCTCTGCAGATACGGCGCCGCCGCCGGCGCCAGGAAACTGCCATACTCGCTGCCGAACCGGTCCACAAACGTGCCCGTCTGCAGCGTCAAGTTGGCCGCGATGATGTTCCCTTCATCATCGACACTGAAGCCGTTTTGGGGCGGGTAGTCCCACCAGCCGCTGCCCGTCTGGTTGAACCACTTTTCCAAAAAGGCGCCCGGGCACAGCCCGCCGAAGCGGTCGTAGATGTCGAGAATGGGATCCAGCGGCAAAAAGAACTGCGGCAGCACGACGGGCCCCAGGCGCGAGTCGCCGCAGATGTAGGTTGCCGAGAGCGTCCGGTTTTGCGCGGTGCCGGCGCAGTAAGCCGGGGAGCGCCGGCTGTAGGGGCAGGTGGTGGCGGTGGAGGAGGCGTTGACGTAGGAGCGCTCGTTGAGGAGACTTCCAGCAGAGGAGGAGCTAGTGGGAAGGGCGACGGCGGTGCTGGTCAAGAGGGCGACGGCGGTGGAGAGGAGGGTGAACTTCATTTTGACGGTTTGTAAGAGAGGTTGGATTCGGTTGTTGGAGAGTTATGAAGTAAGTATTAAGGATATGTGAAGCTCGTCCTGGAATCCTCTCGAGGGGAATGCCGGGGGCTGCTTTGGTGGCCTGGGGGGGTGGAAGTGGTGGTGAGGGCTGAGGAAGACACACGAACACAACAAAAGGGGAGGACGTCGTGGGAGTTTATATATCTCCACGATCGAGAACAGACAAAGTAGAGTTACCAGCCATCTGTGTGATCAACAGACACTCCGTACATATTTACTCCGTACCTGTATGTATCCCCGGCCGGTTCGTGGTGCCCTTGAATCGTGGAGCCCGGCTCAGATCCATGGATCCATGCCGGATCTGATCTGAGATGTGGCCCTGTGAGTATTGGCGGAGTTACCGCCTCGAGAATTCCACACCGCGTTCTTTTTTTTTTTCTGCGTAAACTGAGAAATAAACATCCCTTGTCCAGTCCACTCAGATGCATTTCCCCGGTCCCATCGCGGATCACATCCCCCTCCTTGTACGTACCTGGCCCAGAATGGCTGGTGTAGTATAAAATTCGAAGCTGGCCTGCGAACTTTTCACCGGCTAATGCGAGGCTTGACTCGGCCACGCCCCGCGTCGGAAGGGAGATTGACACTCGACTCGGTCGACATACACTACTTTGCAGGTGGTACGAAGAACGAGAGCCGCCAATGGCTTTGAGACATGCTTACCTTACTTGCACTGCCCGTACTTCGTGGTTCGTTCTTCGTACTTCATGATACTCTGTTGTGAGACCTGCCTTCCCCTATATCTTTCTGGCAGATATTTTATCGTTGGCACCGCAATGTGCATTTCTCAATCTCTCCCACTTCAGAGTTTTCTGGCCCCAAAGACCTGAAGATCACGAGGCAGAAAGAAAGAAAATCTCGACGTGTCCCTGCATGAGTTCGGCACTGAGCTGAACTGAGGGTTCCCTTTTAGTCTTTTGTAGTCTCTTGTGGTCCCGCTCTTAGCTTTGTCGATCCGTGGATCTTTGTAGTGACGGTCCGGTGACAGTTCAGGAGAGCCAAGAGCACTGGTGTAAGCCGAGTCCCCCTATTGGCTAGTGTTGGCTTGCTAGAGGCGTGCTGGGGAACCACCTGAATCGACCCTGAATGGAGACCTTTGGAGGCATGATGAGGTTGGTAAGGTGGTAAGCTGAATGGCATGGCCGAAATGTCGGATCTCATTCTCAGCCCCAAATGTTTTCTTTCGGAGCGGGGTTTGACTACTTTGGGATTTTCGCTGTAAGAAATGGAAGGTGAAGCGATGCTTTGTTCCTGCGGAGCGAAATGCGTGATAGTAACGGCTTTGCCATAAGATTGTTGTCTCAACTCAAGACTGATCGAAACATGCTATTAGGGCAGCTACTCACACTGGTTTCATTGACCCTGAGACTCTCAAGTTCGATCACGGTTCACTTCGAAACCTAGCTATAATGGCGGGCCGTGAATATCTCCCGGATTTCACTGCTTACTTCGGTCCGAGCACTAACACGGCTTACACTAGTTTCCCTAGTACTAAGACCTGTTCGGTCTCCAGTTTCTTATCTTTCATGTCCCTCTCCGCCTGTTAATCAAGTGGGAAGCATGTCCTAGTGAGATTACTCCGTCAGGACAAGATGTAGTACAGACCATCAAAATTGGTTCGGCTTTCTTCTTCGACATTCGATATTGAGGTTCGCCCAAGACAGACGCAACAAGAGTCGTGAGAGCGTTTGGTTCACCTTTCCAAGCCGCCGACAATGAGGACGAGGATTGCCGCTGCCGGTTCTTTTTCCGGCACTAACCCTCTCGTTCCATATTTCAAGGGGAGAATACTCGGTGTTGTGGCTGAGTAATGGGAGTTGTGCTCCTTATCACTTAAATACATTGTGATATTATCGCGATACAGGATGTCGATGCTGATAGATGGCTTTGATTCTTGATTGGGACCGTGGCTTCGTTGGCTCTGGCGGAAGTGGCCATGGCTGCAGCTGTAGGGCTCAAGGCAGTGAATGCCAAGATACGTGTGTTAATAACGGTTCCGGTGGTGCAGTTGTCTTTGGCCCAAAAAAAAAGGAATTACTGGACACAAGGCTTCAGGGTAGACTGTTAATATCCTATGAAACCACTTATCAAATATAAGTGCATCGCTCTGCCAGAGACAAGCATGAAACCAGTCAAACGCGACAATAGTAAGGAAGTTACCGAGACCTTTCCGACCTGCGGAATGGGTGGACCGAGAATTTCAATTTGGCATGACTACCAACATGGACAAAGCCCAAGTCAAGGATGGAGACACTGTCCGGAGTCATAGTCAGTTCCAGCTCAATCTCAATTAAAGAGGAGGAAGACATACCGACGGAAGGACATGACCGGTCCATGACATGGAACCAGATTGCCAGAGGAGAAATACTCGGGATGGAGAGCCTCGGCTGTAGTCAGCTTTAGACAGACACATTGAGGTCTAGGGTTCCCTTGAAGCAGGTCTTGGCGGCATAAGAGCACCGGATAATGGATATTCAAGAATAGGCATTAACAATATCAGACACCACGCAACGCGATGCGGACTAACTACTACTAATGATAAAGACAACTGACAGACAAAAAGACCTGCGGTACTATGGTGCTCCAGTCCCCTCTAGCCCGTGATAGTCCCGTCTCTGAGTTGGACGGGAAACCAGTTCCGCCTCTCGGTATAGATATGAATGCTGGCTCGTAATAAAATAATATGTGGTGCCGCCTTGCCGTCGCGTCGTGTGTATGTCGTCTTGGCGTGATTCGTCTATTTCTTGATGCCCTTGCTGTCGAGGAAGGCCTTGAGGATGTTGACAAAGTTCTCGAGAGCTGCGAGGTACTCCTTGAGCTGAGCGTTGACCTTGTCCTGGTCGTCACCGAGCTTGGTATAGAAGTCCTTGCGGTAAGGGCAAGCGCTCATGGCGGCGCTGAAGATGGGCTTGATGAGGAAGCTGTGGTGGGGCTTGAGGGTGACATCGTAGGCAGCGCGGAACGAGGTAGAAAGCTCCTGGTCAGCGGCGGCGACGTTGTTGGCAAGACCTTTGCAAGTGAACTCGAGACCCCTGGAGGTTTGCCTGTCAGTATACCGTTCCTTCTTCTTCTTCTTCTTCTGGAGCCGTCCAGCCTAATGTTCTCTTACCTGACGAGCCAGAGCAGGGCCTGGCCGGCCTTGTTCTCCTTGGCCTTTTGCTCGTTGTTCACAAGGTCCTGGAGAGTCTCGGACTCGGTCGGGGCGGCAAGGAAACGCTGGCGGATTTTCTAGAACAGATGGAAGCACATTGTTAGCTAGCTGCACTCGGCGTATGTATGGAACCTCGGTCAATGCTGGACTGGACAGCTGACGCACCTCGACATTGCCGAGCATGTCGCTCTTGACGGGGGAGAAGGCGGCAGAGCCGAGCACATCGAAGATGGAGACTAGCGACTCGGCAGCCTCGAGGAACTCGGTGGTGGGAATGGCATTCCCATTGTCGGCCTGGACGGGGACGTCGGTGAAGGAACGCTTGAGGGTGTTGAGGTAGGTACCTCCGGGGGGGATCTGGCCGGTAGACATAATGGTGGTAGTGGTGGTGGTGATGGTTGTGTGGATGGTGGTGATGACGATGAAGATGGTTAGTTTGAGAAACGAAAGAGATGAAGAAAGACAAGTCGAATGTTTAGAAGCAGCAACGGACTCGACGGAACGTGGTGGGAAAGGGGGCCGGTCACTCCATGGCGGAGTGGAACAGTGGAACTTGAAACTGTCACCATCCCCAATCATTCGACCGTGCCCCGCCCAGAGCTAGGGGACAAGTACCTGAAGGCGGCTGTGCTTAGGCTCGCTAGGGCAAAGAGTACATGTCCCGACACGCGGCAATGGAACCAAGAAGGTGCCCCCTCCCCCGCAAATCTGTTGTGTCCCTACTCCCTAGCTCGTCCACTGAAGCCGGTGGTGGTCCCTTTGAAACGCACGGTGTTGAGGGGGTTACAGAAGGCAGGAATGGAAAAGGAAGATTCAACATTCTGCAATGATTGACTTGCATGTTTCGAACAACAGAACCCACTGTGAACCCTTGATGTTGCGACAGGGAAAGCTTCCCCTTGCCTTGCTACACTACCTTACCTACCTAGGTAGCTAGGTCAGTACTCCTTATCGATTAGGGAAGAGCACCTTGAGGTTTGTGGTTCAGGCCGCGCGGTAGGAACGAAGGAACAGGACGATGCTTCTCAACATGACGAGACGAGGATACCGCGGAATTGTAGCCAAGTATTGGTCAGAGGGGTGCTCAAGACCCACTATTCTGCGCTTGGAGCTCCCCGGTGGATACGCGTTCCTGAAAGTCTCGAACTCGTCCATGATTGAGGAGGGCTTCCACGACTGAAAACCCATTTGACCGAGGCGCAGCGAGCTGTCTTGTATCAATTGGACCCTCAAAGCCTCTTCAGAACACGGCAGTTCCTGTAATCGACATTGTCAATTTGAGACAATCCAAGGCTGTCAGCTTCAATTAACGGAACAGCATGCGGTGCACACTCACACAAACACACAGGCCACGCGGTCGCATCAAATGCAATGCAATGCGGCGACACAAGAACTGCTAGCATGACGTCATTCCGAAGCCATGTTAGTGATGATGGTTTACATAGCCGCTTCCCTTTGGTGTTGTTTTTTTCCCTTCAATTTCTTTCACCCAACCCGGTCTTCCACTTTACCTACGGCTGGACCTTTTGCGCCTCTTGTGTAATTGCAGCGACTTCTTCCCTCGGCCAACCAGAAATTACGCGGAGCAAGAAAAGGTGATGACCAAGGCGGATCAGAGATGCCGAGGGTTGGGGAAGTCGCATCACTCGCACGTTATTCCACCCTAAACCGCCCTCTCCATGTTTCTTGGAAGCACCCGAAACACCCTAGGCACACGTAGTATTCAACCTATTCTCGAACGAACCTTGTTTATTCTCCGAGCCAACTTTTCTTTCTCGACGGCATTCTGATTCTCGTCATCCTCCCCCCTGCTCCAAGCGGGCTTCCCTTCCTTCCACTCGGCATCCTTGTTGCGCTTACCCTTTTGCTTCTTAAAGAACAGGCTTCCGTCGTTTATCTAGAGTAGAAAGCACCCTACGTACTTTAGCGCCTCCGCCTTGCTGGCCTAGTCGGAATTCCCAGATACCCTTTCAATTCTTTACAGAAAGTCAACATCACATTGTTTCGCCCAATTGTGCTTCTGAGCATCAAGCACTGCCACGACAATGGCTACCGATCTGGCTGCAGATGGTGGTCCTGCTCAGAACCATAAACAGGAACATAAAAGGAGCACCAGCGAAAAGCTCAAGCATCCGTTTCGCGAGCTCCGCGAAAAGCTGGCCAATAGCAGTTTACACGAACATCTGGTCCACGAGAAGCACAAAATCGGAAAGTTCAAGAACTTGGTCAACCCCCAGCATCGCCATGACGAGGAACACGAAATAGCCTGCGACGAAAAGCGAACAAGCATCTGCACCTCCCATCGTTTCGAGTCCTTCTTTCCTGAGCGGGATGGCAACAATATCAAGTGGTATGTCGACGGCCGAGACTACTTTTGGGTAAGTTGACTTCCTCTGATCATGCAGATAATTCCAGCTTACAACCATGCTAGGCTGTCTCTGTGGCTCTCGAAAAGGCAAAAGAGACTATCTACATTGCCGACTGGTGGCTTTCCCCCGAACTCTTCCTGCGTCGTCCTCCCGCCTATAACCAGGAATGGAGACTTGACCAAATTCTCAAACGTCGTGCTGAAGCCGGCGTCAAGATCTATGTCATTGTATACCGCGAAGTCGAAGCCGCAATTACTTGCAATTCTGCTCATACCAAGCATGCCCTACAGGCACTCTGCCCAGAAGGCTCACCAGGGTACGGAAACATCACGGTCATGCGCCATCCCGACCACAATGTCCTGGAGAACGTTGCCGACATGACTTTTTACTGGGCCCATCACGAAAAGTTCCTTGTCATTGACTACGAAATGGCCTTCATTGGTGGCCTCGATCTCTGCTTCGGCCGTTGGGACTACCATCAGCACAGCTTGTCTGATATGCACCCTGAAGGTATCGCCAACGAAATCTGGCCTGGTCAAGACTTCAACAACAATCGTATCATGGACTTCAAAAACGTCAAGGATTGGAAGCAGAACGAGCTGTCCAAGGCAGAGCATGGCCGTATGCCGTGGCATGATGTCGCCATGGGAGTGTTGGGTCCCTGTGTCTACGACATTGCTGAACACTTCGTTCTTCGTTGGAATTTCATCAAGCGAGACAAGTACAAGCGTGACAAGCGCTATGACTGGATTGAGCTACAAGGTCGGCAAGGCGAGGATGAAGATCTAGTTGGAGTCCAGAGGCCCAGATTTCCCGTGGGCGAATACGTCGTTCATCCGCTCACTCCCCTCGCCAGCAAACCTATCGTCGACCGAGGCACCATACACGCCCAACTCGTCCGCTCCAGTGCTGACTGGTCGAGCGGAATCCTTACCGAACACTCGATCCAGAACGCTTATAGCGACATCATTCGCAACGCACAGCACTACGTCTACATCGAGAACCAATTCTTCATCACGGCCACTGGAAAAGAACAATCACCCATCCACAACACGATAGGCCGCGCCATAGTAGACGCCGTAGTCCGTGCTGCCAAGGAAGGCAGAAAGTTCCGCGTTATCATTCTCATCCCTGCTATTCCTGGATTTGCGGGTGACCTGCGCGATAATGCCGCTTTGGGTACCCGTGCCATCATGGACTACCAATACAAGTCTATCTGCCGTGGAGAGCACAGTATCTTTGAGCAGATCCGCAAGGAAGGAGTGGATCCCAATCAGCACATCTTTTTCTTCAACTTGCGAAGTTACGATCGACTTAACAGGACCGCTGCCGAGAAAAGGATGGAACAAGAAGCTGGAGTATCATATCAGGAACTCCAGCGAGCCCAGGCGGAGGAAGTCATGAGTGAAGGAATCCACGGCACCTACGACCCCCAAGGTGGCCGTGATTCCCACATGGGCAGCCGAGGAGATCAGAAAGACACCCTGCAGGATTCCGAAGAGCAGAAGCACAGCCGTGATGCGAAGAAGCGATTCGAGGAAGCTAGGAGCAAAGTAGAAAAGGAAGGGACCGGCGGTGATGAAAAGGTGAGCGCATACGCCAACGCCGACGGCGAGCTGGACGGCAACATCAACGGAGGCCACTTCAACGGCAGTAACCCGAACGCCTCGGAAACCAGTAGCCCGTCGAGGGGTCAAGACAATACCCGCACCCAGTCCAATTTTACCGTTGCCCACCACGCCATGGCCCACACAGGATCCGTGGCCGATGTCGCCTGGAACGGCGACCCGGAGGACGAAATCAACAACTGGATCCAGGAGGAGCTCTACGTGCACGCCAAGGTGCTCATCGCGGACGACCGCATCGTCATCTGCGGCTCCAGCAACCTCAACGATCGCAGCCAGCTGGGCTATCACGACAGTGAGCTGAGTATCATTATGGAGGACAAGAAGACCGTCCAGACTACCATGGACGGCCAGCCGTTCGAGGCCGGGTGGCACGCTACCTCGCTACGTCGGTACTTGTGGCGGGAGCATCTCGGTCTCCTGCCGCCGCAGGATCTGGACGCTGGTGATGATCCGAACGCGCAGCCTCCGGGCGATGACTCGCCCAATGATGCGTGGGAGCGGCATGAGAGCTGGAAGCTGGTGGAGGATCCTCTGAGCGATGAGCTGTGGGAAATGTGGACGAGTAGAGCGACCAAGAATACCGAAGTGTTCCGTCACTTGTTCCATGCTGATCCTGATGATCACGGTAAGCTTTTCCTCACCTACAAGCGCCCCCCCCCCCCCCCCCCCCTTCCCTTTTTTTTTTTTTCTTTTCCTCGTGATGACACAACTAACCATCAACAACAAAAAGTAAAAACCTTCGACGAATACAATGCCTTTCTCCCCGCCAAGGGCGTCAAACCAGGTCACATCTTTGACCGATACATGCCGCCCGAAGACGCCCGGAAGAAGCTGAGTCAAGTGAAGGGGCATCTAGTATGGATGCCGCTCGACTTCCTCAAGGATGCGGACATGGCAGAGCGCGGGCTACAGGTGAACTCGTGGACCGAAAGTGTTTATACCTAGGTGGGCGTGCCACGGTGGGTGCGACTGAGGATTATTGATTGGACTGAGAGGATGTATGTTTGAGTACTGTGGAATATAAAAATGGGGAGGCTTGAGAAGGTATGTTCTAATAAGTAATGTCTTCCGAGAGACAGGTTTCTCATGACGACGAATGAATGATATGGCCAACGGGAAAGGATGGGTTGGATGGCGCGTGAGGGCATTATTATCATTCCGAAGTGTAACATTGTTAGTGAATATGAATATAATGACTGATGATGTATCTGGAGTGTGGTTTAAGTGGTCTTATCGATGTCTGAGTTGTTTATTTAGGTGCTGAAGAGACAGTGGTGATTGAGCAGGACCAAAGGACAGCAAGGTGCTCAGGTTGAAGTTTGTTGGTTCAAGGCATTCCACAACCTTCAAAGGAAAATAAAAAAAAAAGAACCCAAGGCAAGGAAGAGAAACAGAATGTTACAATGATTGTTGAAGAGAGAGAAAAAAGAAACCAGAAATAGTGTGCTTCAGTTGCATGGGGCTTAGAAGCTTACTTGTACATAGCTCGAAGTAAGGCAGGAAGCCTTGATATCAAAACAAACGCTACCCAAAGTGAACCCTCTGGTTGACCTTATCGGCATGTCCTCCACTCCATTGCGGCATCAAAAGCTGCATTTGATCCTTGAAAAACGAAACGTTGATGTGGCACGCTGATACCAGGCTTGATGCTAGATGCGGCGCTACGAAGTTTTCCCCTCCACCTTTCCGCCGCTCGAGGGTGTACTATGTGTGGTACAATTCATCAGGCGTCATTCCCTATCTTTCATCTATCTTTTTTCCATTGTCACTGGCGTCCTTCCGGACCGTCGTTCCCAGTGTTATGGTAAGCAGGTTGGATAAACAATTACCCAGAACAGACCAGGCCAGGAGATGGTGACCAAATGTGAGCCTCATGGGAACGTGGATTTCTCAATAAAAAAAAATAAAAAAATAAAAAATAAAGAAGAAATTAAAAAAAATGATTCCTCTGGTGTCAGGCCGACCACATTCCGGAGTACTGGCCTACCTACACCAAACAGCTCTCTCTAGTAACCACATGTCTGTGACGGTCGCAGGTCCGGCAGGGACTGACTGGGCAAGCAAAGCACAGAAAGAAAGGCTGTAGTAAAAAAGAATGAAACGCTTTTCCCCGAGAGCCTACCTACCTAGGTCTATGTAAAGGCGAGCTGCGGTACGGGACATTATGCGTGTCCTCGTGGGATTGGAAGCCTTATGTGTGTCTTTTAGTGTAGGCAACCCGGCATCCATCCACTGTTTGGCATTCCCGCGCCTGTGAATGTATGTATGTATGTATGTAACGCTGAATGGGACAAATCTGTAAAACCCTATTTAGCTGCATATGCAGGCAGGGTCAATCTGGCGAGAAATCCTATTCGACGCCTTTCTATTAAAGGTGAAAAGAAGAGGAGTGCCCTCCGGTTCGAGACCTGTCAAGGAGTGCTTATCTCACTTCGTTGTTAGAAGATGATAGGCCCCCGTGGTAATTCGATATAAAGTAATGCCAGCCGAAGATGGAGACGATCATCAAAATGATTGAACATTCCAACAGACCAATCTTCGACCGCGATTAGAGATGAGGCTCTAAGAGAAATGAGGGGGGTTGGCCAAACTGAAGGGCAGGCGCTCAGGAAGTTTGAGAACCGTCTGGAGGGCAATGGGAACAACAGCCAGTCAGGAAGGCGACTTCGAGTTTGAGATGTAATGGGATAAATATACTTCTATATCACCATCCTCTCTCTGCTTGTCCAAGATCTCCCAAGACGGCAACATTCTTGACTTTATTTGACCTTTTAACTCGGTTGACCTAACAGACACAACCAATCCATGTCGGCCGACCATGGATCTTCGTCACTTCTTCGTTACCTTCCTCTTCGTCGTCTGCGCGTGGGCGGCCAAAAACACCGACGAGGTCCGTGAGTTCATCTACGATAATCGGGATAATAGAACCGTACTGAACGAGAAGCCCGCTCCGCCATGGGTGAGTTCGCCAACCGTCCGGGGTACCGGTGATATCATCATATCATGCTTGGTGACCTTGATTGCCTGCGCCTACACTGCTATTCATCCGACTGTACCACCTGGAGGCTCTGGCAAAAGGAGCTTCACGTTGATCAAAGCCGCCCTGGTGCTGGTGGCACTTATGTGTCCCGAGGCCGTGTTCGCACTTGCTTTCCAGGAGTATCTTGACGCCCGAAGACTGAAGAAGACGCTCAAGGGAATCATCAAGGATGGCAATAAGGTATGCGAACAAAGACTTACTTGATATGAGTAAAAGTGCTAACCCTTCGTGCAGGAGGCCCTGGCCATAGTCGAGAAAATCACCAAAACCACAGAGAAAGGCAACAAGGTATACGAACGGAAAGACCTACTCAACATGAGTAAAGATGCTAACCCCTCGCATAGGAGGCACTGGCCATGGCCTTATTCAACAAAATCATCAAGACTAAAGAGAAAGGCGATGAGGTATGCGAAGGGAAAGACCTGCTTGACGTGAGTATAGGTGCTGACCCTGCGTATAGGAGGCCCTGGCCTTACGCGGTAAAATCATTAATAGCAAAGAGAAAGGCAATGAGGTATGCGAACAGAAAAACCTACGACGTAAGCATAGACGCTAACCCATCGAATAGGAATTCCTCGCCATGGTCGATGAACTTATCGAGGCCATAGAGAAAGGCAATAAGGTACGCGGACGGAAAGACCTACTTGACGTGAGTAAAGTTGCTAACCCTTCGTGTAGGAGGCCCTGGCCATGGTCGATATGAAGTTCTGTTACTTCGTTGTCATGGGTGGCCTGCAGGTCGACATCTCCGACATCAAACCGTCAGACCATGTCCAATTTTACTTCCATGGCCACAACATGCCCTCAACGCTTCCTCTCTCAGCCGACGGAGTGATTGAGCTGGCCAAGCTGGGGTCCGGGTACCTGGAAAAACTCCTGGTTGAGCCCACCGTGATAGAAGACAAAAGCAAAGGGGCATTGGTGCAAAAGTGCGTAGTTCTCGTCCAAGTCACTTGGATGGGAATTCAGTGCATTGCCAGAAAAGCTGCGGGGTACCCCGTTTCTCTTTTGGAATTGCACACCTTTGGCCACGTTCTGGTTGCAATGTTACTATACCTGTGTTGGTTAAAAGTGAGTTTGCCTCTTCATACGTGGATTTCGTCCCTTTTTCCGACAAGCATCCCCGCTGATTTGTGACTGACTAACACGCCCACAGAAACCCCTTGACGTGCGACAACCAGTCTTCGTTAACCCTGCCGACTTCAAAGACGAGCCAACTAGAGAAGGCTTTCAAGATGCATTAGCACTCATGGTTCAGGAACAGTTCTGTGACCTACAAAACCTCACTGGCTTCCTAAACTTGAAGTGGAAACAAGAAAAGCTGGACAAATCGAAGGCATCCAGGGCAGAGGATGATCCGAACTCTGTCAAGCAAAAGACATCCCAGATTGTCATCAATCAAGTGGCCCAAGAATCGACGCCTCAGCCTACTCCAGCAGACGAACCTGATCAGTACATGGGACCCGGAAAGTCAACAACAGGCTCACAGGATTCAGTCATGTCAGTTCCAAAAATCAAGGAAGTAGACGTACCGTCCGGGAATCCGGAAACCTTCGATCTGGGTATTAATCAGTATCTTCCATGTGGATTCGGCCACATGCCCGTGTCCCAGAAGCCGAACTGGAAATGTATTTGGACTGGTGCGGATAACTGGCTAGTTGACTTGAGGAAGGCGTCCGGCTTCGACCGCAGAAAAGAAGACGATCTTCCAATCCGTCTCACCCGGGCCGATCGTTGCCGCGCAGAAAGAGCAGCGAGACACATCAAGGTTGTTGAGGAACTGTACCGCATCGATCCAGTCGAGCAACCAGAGCCCTACGCTTACAAAAGACATGGATCGTCAGGCCACCATTGTCGGTATACCGACCGTGGATACAGGCGGGGGTTCCAAACTCTTAGGTTTGAGGTCGACAAACTCAATCCACTTGCTGTCAACCAGAATGGTGGAGCTCAACGTGACAGCGAAAACTCCAACCCGGAAACCATTGATGCCAATCGCCGGAGACTACTCGAGGAAGTCACTCCCAGACTCATCGTACAGTACGCCGCCTTCCTGGACGCCACCTTCAGCGGCTTCAGCAAAACAAGCTACTTCGTCTGCGTCATGGTCGGTGCCTCCGTTGGCGCTGTCCACCTAGCAGCCTGGGACTCCGTCTTTCCTACAAGAGTGGAGAGCATCATTTGGAGGATAGCGAGTCTCCTGATGATGGCTACCGTTCCTGTTGGTCTGATCTATCGCTTTCAAATTATCTTTATTCAGCGGTATAACTTCCAGAATTTCCGGCTGGGTTATCAGACATCCCATGTTTGGCGCGTTGGGTTCCTCGCCGCATGGTATTTCTTTTTGATTATAATATCCATAGTGGTGTTCGTTACTGTGCGGGGGTATCTCATTGTGGAATCGTTTATCAGTGTTCGCTATATGGCTTATGGTGTTTACTTTGTTCCGGACTGGCTGCAGATCTTCCCACACATCTGAGTAAGCAGTGTCATTTGGGGGGGTTGGGTCTGGTGGTTATGGATTTGGAATTTTCGACTGGTGTTCGTGTTCGCGAGTTGTTGGTTTACCCTGGGCAAATAATGTCATACTTTAGTGCGGGACAAAGTCCTTCATATGACCGGGGCAAGGTGCTTCCATCTGTCAGGGTCGTTTGTCGCAGGACGTCTGGTGATACGGAAGGTGGTGGTTATGCTCAGAGTCTGCTACTATAAGCTTGCTGTGGGTAAAACAGCGCGCTCACTTGTATGCAAAAGAATAAGCAACCACCGATGATAGCCTTTCATCCTGTTTGCATCAGCTTAGTTGCTAGGCTCTAGTGCCATGGCAAGGCCGGATCGACATTCGAGCTCCATATCCAGCTATAGTCCTGCGCACCGTTAGTTTGCTGTCCAAGGCTGCCAGCAACTACGCGCCCATCGGTGACGGAGTCGCTGTGCGATTCAAGAAAAGCTGCGTTCATGTTAGAGAAATCTCACTTCGAGTAGACGTCGTATCAACTTGCCCTGTTCAAAATCAAAGAGTGCCTGTGTGGTCGCGAGATCTTCGTAGAAGCCGAAATAGGGATCCTCGGGCGTAACAAGGGGGTCCTGTGTTACGAGCATATCTACCGCTTGTGCTTGACCTCTTTGCATCGATGCTGAAGCATAAGAGGGGCCACTCTCTGGCGCGTCGTGTTCGTTGCACCCAGCAGACGCACGAGAGGCTGCGGCAACCTCCTGTCTAGCCTCGATCTCAACACGCGGCGGGTCTGGAAGAAGCGGTACGTTCAACATCTCATCCCTCTCCTTCTGCAACACAAGCGACATCAGTTTCTTCGAGACAGTCAAGCCTTGTGAAGTGACGATGCTCTTGCCTGTGAGTCGGGACTGCATCTCCATCAACCGTCGAAGTCCCATTTTACAGTCATGGGATGTTTGGCTCATCATATTGAGGCTAGCTAAGATGGACAGTGTGATGGCAGCCGTCAAAAGATGCAGGCAGATGAACGCGACAGCATACGTAGCTCCGGCGTCGTGCACAAGAGGCAGGGAGCAAATGTCGGAGATCTGTAATGCAGCAGTCTGGCATGCTCGGACGGATGCTTGGCACGGGTCTGAACAGTCTGGCGGAGGAGGCGCGTTAGCCTGATGACTGTCTGGCAGTGCTAACCTATATTTCAACAAAGGTCTGTGGACGAGGATCCTTGCGTTCTCGAAAGCAAGCTTCAGAGAGAGTGTCTGTAGGGGAAAAAGGTAGTGGAAGCATGCTCTTGAACATGGCCCGGCGGCGCCAGCAAGATAGTCTCGGCAAGGCGCCACCGCACCCACTGGCATTTGGTCCAAATGTAGCTGCTGAGGAAGCTCCAAACGCCATGCATCTAGCTTCCGGTCGAGGAGGGCTACACGTTCGACTAGTGTGCGCATGCGATCCGAGGTGTTTGTGCGGCGAGCTGGTTTCTGTGGAGGACTTCGGTCGCCCAGGCTATACAGCTTCAGTAATGCCGTCCGCACGATGATCGATAGTCGTACTATAGCGACCTTGTACGAAAGCAAGGTTGCCTGGCCCGTGATACGCCGCTCATGTGCATCCCACGTCGGATCTGCGGATCTGACAGGGTATTGATGGAGCAGCTCTATATCGCAATCGTCGTCGTTGATACTCAGCGGGTAACCATACAGCATAGAGCAGAAGGCTTCGATCTCGTATACAGCCCACCAGCATCGCTTCCTCGATTCCTCTGCGCGTTGCCTGGGGTCGTCCAGGTCGGGAACTGCCACTGTTTGCTGGCTCGATCTACGATGCAGTTTTAATGCCTGAGCGATACGCAGAGCCCACCCGCAGACGGGCCAAGCTAGCTGAGGCTGTCCATGGTACAGATAATAGCTGCCTAGGAGGACGCAAGTTTGGACCGCCTCCAACGAGCCCTCAGCCGCGATGTCCAGAAGTCCTGTACGTAGCGGTCTGAGCAGGCGCTCCTGAAGCAAAAGAGTTTCTTCGCCAAGACGTGACAGCGTCGCCGTCTGACTCGGATCCAGGTAGCTCAGGCTAAGAATACAGACGGCGAGGTAAACACTCAAGAAAGCCGTTGGGACGCTTCGACATTGCGACGCCGTTCGGGTCTCATCGTACAGTTGCTGAGCTTGGAGTCGAAAGTCGCTCTGGTGGAACACAAGCACGAACCAGTGGATCCGGTCAAAGTAGTTGTTCACGAGCATAGTAGCGATGTCGGGGGCGGGCAAAGCGGACAGCATCCCCTGCCTTGTAGCGTTAGTCTCGGTAGCATGCGTCTGACCTCCGCGCTGTCCCAAAGGCGTGTCCGACGCTGAGCTTTGAGATGTACCGTCTTCCAGATCATGGCGAGGGGCCGAAAACGCCGAGACTTCTGCCGCATCTGGTGAGGTCGTGTTATGCTGCTGGAAAGCCTTGGGCGCACGTTAGCGTGACAAGCTACAGCCTGGTCGTAGTTCTCACCTCGTCCAGGTACATTGACGACGCAGAGGAAACGGCTTCGGATGGTCGCCCGTGAGCCGCCGAGACTTCTGCTGAATCATTACGACGACGAGCCTTCTTTGCTGGTCGGCCGGCTTCGTGGGTTTTCCACGTCGTTGGCTTGACGGGGGTGACACAGGTTACGTTTGCTCGGGTACAGAGTGTGCAAGGGCGACGAATATCGCACTGTTTGAGGACGAACATCGATGGCTCACATGGTTAATAGGTAGTGTACTCACTGCAGGTGCAAGAGGGGGTCATGCCTTCAGCTTCTGTTGGCGGCAGCGTTGACAGGCGCGTGGCACTCTTCCGGCATTGTTCCTCAAGGTTGGTCGCTGCATCGCGCCGGCTACAGTGGGCGGATGTATGTACGGCGAGGAGCGTGTTGTGTCAAGAGGAACTTTTCCCGGCGGAATTGAAGCTGCTGAAGTGGATGACGTTGCGACAGTTTGACATACGTCAGCTTCGTTCGTTCCTTCTAAACGTCACGACCCCAACCCCGGTCACTCCCCTCCCTCGGTCGCATCCCCCACACCGCCATTTCCCCATACAACCGGATACCCTCATTCTTTCAACAACAACAACTCGACCAAAACACCCTCAATTTAACTCGTTTCTATCGCAATAGCTTCATCTTTACTCAATCAAACGATCTCTAAGGTCCGTAATAGACTTTCCCAGCGTACAACAGCCAAAAAGTATAGTGTACCCTAATCCACTATCTCCAACCGCATACGAAGCACTCCCTCCCTTCGTACAACCAAAATACCCCAACAATAGCTATCCCCCGCCCAAGAATCCTTCTTATACAAATGGATATTGAATAAAGAGAAGGCTAGCCAGGCTCCCAACCGTCGTCAAGTATCAAGGATCGCGACATCGATATTAAAAAAAGGAGGTAACAATAACAAGCTGGACGCCCGTTAGATCAATCGGTTCCTGGCACGCAACCCCGATATCAAGACCAAGCTATCCAAGCCGCTCGAATCAGCCAGAATTAGAAGGTCTACCCAAAAAACCTTTACAAAATTCTTCAACCTTCTAGAAGCCCAAATTCGAGATAAGGCCATTACACCAACCAATATCGCCAATATAAACGAATATAGGCTTTAAGAATTAGAATCTAAGGATAGCAAAGTACTTAGGACTACCCTAATAAAGAAGGTATACCTAACAACAATTAATGCGACGACTTAGGTAATTATTATTGAATATAGGATTGCTGAGGGTAAGAGGTTGATTCCTGTTGTCGTCTTTACCGGTACAACTCTTTAAGGTTAATAGTTCCCTAATAATATAGATAATAAGCTTAAAAGCTGGAAATTTAATAGCTTATTGAGTAGCTAGAGCAATTTAAGGATCGCTCTACGCTAGTTAAAGGAGGTTTACCTTCTTAAGACCTAGATAAATAACGGTTAGCGCCTTCTTATACTAAATAAATATTTAAATTATCTATCTAATAATTTTATTATTGAAGTATTTCAACACCGTATTCAACTACTCTTTTTACCTCCCTATACTTCTCATAAAATTCAACCGCTTAACCGCTCTGTCTTTTTAGCAATAAAATCGTATTTTAGAGACTCAACGAAGAATTATACCAGCTTTCCAGTATTTGCACCAATAAATAAACAACGGTTCCTTAAGTATTATTAAGAAGTATTACGACTAGGCGTGAGCTCTAGAAACTTCAGATTAGGGTTTAAAAAGATTGGGATATAGCTAATAAATAGATCCGCTATTATTAACGACCCCGAAGCTATCCTTAACGACGGTACCTTGCCCGCCGTCCCTAACGAACCAATCCGGGCCACAACGCCGCCGATAACAGCCCTTATCAACCAGGACGTTATCTTCCAAACCCCCCAAAAATCTAAGGATATCCATAAGGGCATTAGCAATAAGATATTTAATTTTACTTGTACTATTAGGAAGGTGTTAATAAAATCAATTAAAGCTTTTAATATAAAGAACGCTAAACTCGCTATAAAAGACTACCAAATTCGATATCTATAAAATCAATTAGCTTCCCAAAAGCCCAGATTTAAAAGGAAGGTTAAAGAAGGGGGTAATAATAGATTTGCAAGGGTAGAAGAGATCTTAAAAGCTCGTAATGCCTCAAAGGAGGCTGCCCCCAAGCGAAGGAGGGTTACTACGGTAACGACGGCACCACCGCTGTAAGAGTTAGGGAGAGCCCTCCAGCCAATACTCTATATCATTGAGGAGCATCAAGAATAAGATTATGATATTTTGAACTATTAAAATCGTTGCAAAAGTAGCCAGTTTGCAATGCTATCTGGCTTCTGGTGATGAAGTTACATGACCGAGGGTGGGGGGTGACCGGGGTTGAGGTCACAACGTGTAGCCGTTGAGTGGACCCTACAAGTGCAACCAGGTTTCTGGCGTTGCTCACGGTTAGAGGTATGGGTAGAGTAGAAGGGAGTGGATTGGTTGATCAGGCTAACTAACGGTTTCTCGCCGTGGCCACTGGTTAAATACTGCTGCAAAGCCCACCAAAATCCTTGCACCCCATAGCACCTTCCACAAGCAAGCAGACGACCAATACTTAGCGGCAGATGAACAGATAGTCCCTCCACACACAAATACACACACCCTGGGCATATACATAGGAGAATCTCTATATAAGGATCTCTGCGTGTTCAAGCTCGCTCTATCTATCGACACTACTCTAAACTAGCCAACCCGCACAAACACTGCCAACATCATAGACATCACAGGCACCCGCAGCAGTCTCTCCTGCGCAACTTGAGTCCAACAACCTTACGCGTGCGCCACACATGCGAGACCCCCGAGCTACATTCACCCAACACCTCTCTAGTATCCTCCCAATGATGAGTCGGCCATGGGCTTAAAGTGGACGCGCGATGGCTCGTCCGTAATGCCCCTCGACGCCGCCTCTTCCATGATCGCCACAGTAGCAGTCGCTCCGATCCGAGTGACGCCGAGCGACATAACATGTAGCACATCGTCCAGTGTGCGAACGCCACCAGCTGCCTTCACTTGAACCTCAGGCTTGGAATGCTGTCTCATCAGCTTGAGATGCGGGACAGTAGCACCCGCATATGTATACAGTCCGTTTGACTGCTTGACGAAGCCGTACCCTGTCGACGTCTTGACAAAGGCGACGCCAACTTCAGAGCAGATCTGGCACAGCCGGATGATATGACGCTCCTCGAGATAGTCATTCTCGAAAATGACCTTGAGGATGGCCCCGTGCTGCACAACGGCTTCGTTGATCTGCTTGATCTCATCAGCCACGTACTCCCAGTCGCCGCCCAGGGCCTTGCCGATGTTGATGACCATGTCTATCTCTTTGCCTCCTTCCGATGCAGCTCTGGTGGCCTCAAAGACTTTGACTTCAGTGGTGCTGTTGCCATGCGGGAAGCCAATGACGGGGCAGACCAGGACGTCCGATCCGGCCAACGCTTCTTTCGCCCGCGATATGAGGTAAGGCTTCACGCACGCGGTAGCAACGCCATACTTCTTTGCGATTTCGAGGCCAGCGTCGATGTCAGCATCGGTCATGGTCGGATGCAGCAGCGAGTGGTCGATCATCTTGGCCACGTCCTTCAGAGTGACGGAAATGGAATTGGGGGGAGTGGTGTCGGCCATGGTCGCGGGGAAGAGGAATAAATTGCCGAAGCAAGTGGGTTCTCTGGACGCGAACTTTGTAATCTGGAAAAGGAGGCAAGTATAATTGATATAGGGATTGAGACTCAGGATATCGGTGTCGTCTACATCGCGAACGAACCTAGATTTATATACCAAGCCCGAGCCTTTGTTCCGCCCATATCACATCGCACTCTTTCGACGCGAAAAGGCCATCCCGGTGGCTGTTTCTTCGTCCAAGCTACTATGATCGCAAGTTCCGGCGGAACTGTATACTATGGTATTGTGGGTAAGTTGAAACCCGTGGGCCAGGTCGTTGAACACATGGTGCCCACGAAGCTTTGGCTGTGGTGGTTTGCACAAGGTACCTGACAACTCGACGCTAAGCCGATTGCAGTATACACTTCCACCGGAACTGGCGATCGCCCGCTCCGGCACACCGGACATCGGACGCCACCAATCGGAACACCAGTCGATTCGGATCGTTCCTCGTCCCGACTGCGTTGAGCGTAGCAACTCATACGTCGACAATCACCGCACACCAGCATATACGGTCTTGGGCATACTGACTACAAAATTGCCCAGGCCCCTTCCACCATGTAGAATTCTCATCGCTGCCAACGTTGCTACTGTTGTCTCAAGATGGATGATAATATTTCAGCAGACGTCAATATCCTATCACAGTATCTGTCTAGACCGGATGTCACCTCTCTCTCGTCTGTCGGACAGGTAGATTGCATCGTGCTATGCGTCAGCTCCGTCCTGTACAGCGCCCAAACAGTCTTCGACACCCTCGTGCGGCAGCCTAGCCTCACCAAAACCCTTGTGCTTTGCGGCGGTCTTGGCCACTCAACCGAGCTCGTACACAAGGCCGTCGCCCTTCACCCGACATTCAAGAGCATAGCTGCCGAGATCTGTGGGCTGCCCGAAGCCCAAGTCCTCCATGCTATCTGGAACTCGTTCTACGCAAGCCAGGTCGACGACCCCAGCGCTGCACCTCGGATCCTTATCGAAGATCGCTCCACGACCTGCGCTACCAACGCGTCGGAAGCGCGCAAGCTGCTCGAAGCAAGCGCGCCGCGCACCATTGTGGTCATTCAAGATCCGACCATGGTTCGACGGACGGTGGCATGCTTCGACCGTGTCTACATGGACATGGCGCAGCCCCCGACAATCCTCGGCTGTCCGATCTTTGTTCCTCGCGTAAAGCGCAGCGGTGGCGGCACTAGCGGGCAGCTGGCATACGAATCACCGCCGGTCAACGAAGCATTGATGTGGAAGATGGACCGTTTCTTGCAGCTGGTCATGGGCGAGATTCCGCGATTGAGAGATGACGAATACGGCTATGGTCCCAAGGGCAATGGCTCCATCGTCCATGTGGATATTCCCGATGAGGTTGAGCAGGCTTATACGCGGCTTGCCGGCAAGATTGCGCATCGTAGATGAGTTTCCGGAAGTGATTCGCCGGGTGTCCGGGACGAGCTCTGTGGAGCCACACATTAGGCTTATTTTGTGAAGATAGACGAAAGAATTAGATACGAGTATAGAGAGTACCTAAAACGCATCTCGTTGACACCAATCAGATACCTTGCATGAAATTTGGTGGAATGGTGTTTCAGTAACAATTAAACCAAGGTTGATGTATATCAGTTACTTTTCAAACTACTACTTATAAACTAGGAGTCTCCTGGGTAACATTGTGATATATTGAAAGTCATGAGGAGGTTCACGATTCAAGACATTGGTCAACAATGCAATGTATTTCAAGGGAACGAAATCAAACAAAGCAACTCTATTACGCCAGCAGCCATGATATCTCAGCAAAAACCATTTTTACAAAACGAAATCAGTTATCAAACCCGCCCCATCCCTCATCTTCCTTCTCCACAGGCTTCTTGTCATTCCCCGGTAGCCTGTCATCCGACAATGAGTCCTTGGACCTCACTCTTATCGCGGGGCTGACCGTGCGCTGCTCCAGCTCCTCGATCTTCTCGATGATCCGCTGCACAATCTTGAGCGCCTCCTCGTCGCTCTCAAAGTCCAGCATGCCAACCTTCTCGGCCTCGTCCACCCAGATATCCAGCACGTGGATCTTGAGTCCCGAGGGTATCTTCTTGGCGAGGAGGTGAAGCGGGTCCTTGTTTTCCTTCTTCTTGGGTTTCTCTTTCCTGAGAGATTCGTGTTGGGGCTTGGCATCTTCGTCGTCCTCGTCGGCTTCGGGTTCTTCTTCTTCTTCGGAATCGCTATCCTCCTTGACGTCCTCGTCCAGCGCAAACGGCCACTCGGCAAGTATGTCGAGAACCTGATCGACTCTTTTGGCGTCCCACGCGCTCTTCTCCTTTCCGCTTCCCTTCTTCCCACCCTTTTTGTTGGATTTGGTAGCAGTAGCAGCACTGACATCCGCTTTCCCATCCTGCGCGCCCTTCATCCACCTAAAGGAAGCACCCACCACCCGTCTGACCAGCAACAAGAACTTTTCCATGCGCAGCACGTCGATCGACGTCCACTCGCGCGACATGGTCGCCCAGAAACCCCTGAGCCAGGGGACGACGGACTCCCGAGGGAGGATGTAGATGAGATCGGCGAGCTCCTGGGCAAGGGTCTGCTGGGGGATGGCGCGGTCGCACATCCACATGGCGTAGAAGAGACCCT
This sequence comes from Neurospora crassa OR74A, assembly GCF_000182925.2. Lineage (NCBI taxonomy): Eukaryota > Fungi > Ascomycota > Sordariomycetes > Sordariales > Sordariaceae > Neurospora > Neurospora crassa. Next base: position 1,278,824 of record NC_026504.1, read on the forward strand.
TCCACAGCTTGAGAATGTCGATGGGCGAGAGCGTGGTGGCAATGTGCTTGGCAGAGAGGAAGGTGTGCAGGGAAGCGAGGGCTGACTTGCGGATTTTGCTGTCTATCGAAAAGGGAGAAAATGTCAGTGATGGAGGGCTTATCGAATGGGGAATTGGGTATACATTTTGAGTTTAGATAGAACGTGATTGGATGTAGAAGTGGTAGTATTGTCAAGAGATACAAGGTAGGCAAGTATCCCAAGTGGTGATGTAGCTTGTACTTCGATCACATGGCAGTGTATGTACTGGAAAGTGGGATGCAAACGTACCGCTCGAGGCGAGGTTCTTAATGAACGGCATATTTTGCGACGCCATCTTGACTGGTTTTTTTTTGGTGGTGTTTCCACTCAACTCGATTGTTTCGACTGTTTCGTTGTGTTGTAGTAGGGCCAAAACGCAAATTGGGTATACGCTGTGTAAAAAGACGAAGTACTGGGATCGGTTTCCTAGAGGCGACGAGATGCTGCTGCAGGCTGGGCTGGAGATGATGGTGGATGGAGTTCAAGCCGATTGAAACGAAATCTTGTCCGCCCGGCAGAAAAAACTGGTGGACCAAGCTTCCGAGAGTTGACAATTGGAGATAAGCAGCTGATAAGACTTTGCGGCAGGCATTTGGCTTGTCCAGCTATCGCCAAGATGCGGGGAGGTATGCGCTCGCTATGTGATTGGTGCATGCTAGTGACTGTGGATTCGGCTATGATCGGCAGGAACCCGACAGCAGTCGAATTCCATCCCGGCCGCACCCGTTCCCCAGCAACCTCTGCGGTGGTCACAGGTGACAGCTGAGTCGATGCCAGCAGCGTGAGGGCATGGCATTCAGTCACCAGCGACATCGTCGGCAGGGCGGAAGGTGCATCACGAAATTTCGATGGTCCCCGTCAATGTAGAATCCGGCTCCATCCATTCTCCTCCGTCCCGCTTCCCCGCCTTGCCCGCCCGTCCGCATTCCGCTATCGATTCGGGATCTCCTTCTTCCCGCTTGCTGTTTCCCCTGATCCCCATACTCTCCCCTAACTTGGTATCCATGCCACTCTGTCCGGACTTCTTCTGGAATCCTGCTTCTTTTGTCCACCAGGCATCGGGCCTAACGACATCCTCACCGCATCAACTGTCATGTGGCCTAGAGACTGTGATTTCATTGAAGGATTTACTTTGAAAAACTGGCGGTCTTGCTAGTCACTTTGATACGCTCAAACTTTCATTTTTTTTCTCAGCCCTGCAAATGGTCATGTGGACTTTGTGTTATCTTTTTCTAGTGTAGTGTCTAGTGTAGTGTAGATAACGTATACCAGCGGGCCGTCAAGCCTATCAGGTTCACATGAAGTCCGACAGCCATCCAGACCCAAAAGCACAGTAGTGTATCTTCTATGGGGAGGTTAGCACCAAAGGGGAAGCTCAGGTCGCGCCTGGCCAGACAGCAAGTGAAAATCCTCGGACTTTCTTTGCTTCAGTTAGGGGAAGCAGAAGGGGAACTGAGGACCAACCAGTGTCGTACTCCGACCACAGAGGGAGGAAGAAGCTGTCAGGGCTGTGAACCGTTGACCAATGCAACAAAAACAGGATCCAGTGACAGTCAGGGGTAGATCTACACGCCCTAACCCCGCGGCGACCATTGGGCCTTTACCCCGGATTGCGGTCTGTCTGGGGCGGGGAAGAGAGGAAAGCTTGAACAGAGACATGTGACAAAAAGGAAGGAAGCGCGGGGACATCTACAACATGTACCATCTTATTGGAGCGCTTACGCAGGTGAAAATGCGCCTTGAACATGCCACCTCATCTGAGTCGTATCTAAACGATAAAATAAACCCTCCCAAGCATGTAATCGCTGGATGTGTTCGACCTATCTAACGATTTGGCGTCCCTTGTAGTTTTGACTATCGGTGTTGATACGGACACACTAAATGGTTATCTTGACGATACCTACCTTGAGGTATAGTACTTTATCTGATACGAGATTGTCGTCTTGTGATTGGAATCGGAACTTTTAGGGGAAACGTCCAAAACCCGGGCTTTGGACGATATCAGCTTGGTTAGTGGAGCGGTTATCACTTCGGATCCTAATACAGGAATTTCCTACAGCTTCCGACAACCCTGGTTTGCTTCCAGGATCGATTTCTTTTCGGACATTCTGACCGTCGTGAATTGCTTCATTGTTTTTCTCTGGTCCACAGCCAGATCAAGGTAACAGGCGATTGTCCGGTCCCAAAATAGCCGATTCCCGTCGGGAGAAGCCCGCTCCAGCAAGCAGCTCCACAGGTCTCTCACACGTGCCAAGCACAGCCTGTAAAATCGCAAAAGCTGGTCTCCACGGGCAGTGGGACGGGACGCCGCCCATGTCCCCGCCATGCTGCAAGTGCTGCAAGTGCTGCAAGCTCTTTTGTGCAGTGAAGGCCTTCCGCATTCGGCCTCGAGGCTCTGTGTGCCTTGCTTGGCGTCTGGGCAGTGGAAACTGTGACTGTCTCTGACCTGTCGAAATATTCATCATTTGCCCCCTGGCATGACGATGCATGGAAACTTGGGGTCAATGACAAAGATTAACTCACCGTCTCCCTATTATGGATCTGAGAAACCATGCCCGACAGTTTTTTTTCAAGTCACAAGAACGGTCGGCAAATTTCACGAGGGCCGCAAGGGGAAGCTCAGCTATTTCAAATTCCGAGCAAACTCCAGTGTCATTGGGTTCCAAGTGGACCAGATGGGGACCTTGGGGTGGACTACAGTGGGTAGGGCATCCTCCAACACTTAGTCACGAATTGTGGCCCCGTTTAGTCCGTCTGACTTACACGAGCCGTCTTCACGATGATGCTTCCAAGCGTTCCAGGATGGATGAAAATCCACGTTTATCCGTATAAGAACAAGGTATCACGCTAGATGGGCTGTCATGGCCGCGTTTCGGTGAGCAATTTCCGTCTTAGGAAGCTGTCAAGTGACGGCCCTTCTTATGCGATTCATGATGCCTCGGTCGCAAATCGGCCAGCCCTGTTCTGGGTTCACATGCCGCCCTCAAGTGGCCTGGATACAACTGTGAATCTGACCTCATAGCAACACTGATTCTCCGAGTACTCAAGGTCATATATAGTCCTACGGTCTGTTTGCTCTGCCTGTTCCCGTAGATTCCTCCTTTCCCATGTAAACTGTGTCTTTGTTATACTACCATTACGGCATTACACAACAACCTGCCCAGAAGACCAATCGCACAGTCCGTATTGGTCACGACTTGCAAATCTGAACCAAGAGAGTGCTGCGATCCCCAACTTCTACCTGCCTAGCCAGCAAGATACCAGCCATCTTCCCCGCCCTTCCGTACAGGCTGAAGAGCTAAAAAGAGAACCGCTTACGGACCGCTGGAACCTCCTTGCTCGATCCGAACTTCTGGCTAGATCCGACCGAGTCCGCTGACTGTAACCCCCCGAAACTTTGGCCTGTCCAAATCCCCGTCCGTTGTCGGTGTACCCAGACAGCGGTTTGCAAGGCTGCATCAAATCAACCGAAGAGAGTCCGTTCCAGGCCTCGCCGCAAAGGATTTTGACATACCTCTACCGAAACCGCCTCAGATACAAAACAGACAAGATGGCGCCTGCCTCGACTTTATTGCGCGCTGCCGCTCCCGCTCCTCACGCCCACACTTCCTTCCCCTCCCACCACACACCAACGTCATCGCCAAATCGCACAACCATCACCAACACCAACCCTAGTGCCAACTCCACCTCTTCTACTCCCCTCCACCGAATCCAGACCATCGCCAAACACATGGCGCTGCCACAAATAACAAGTTTCCCCGCCGAGGTGGTACCTCAAGCCCCCGAGGATCCTCTCTTTGGGTTGGCGAGAGCGTTCAAGGCGGACCCAAGTCCCCAAAAAGTTGATTTGGTATGTTGCTGCTTTCTCACGCCCACCCACATGCGCCGTGTGGTGCAAATAACACAGCAATTGCTAATTTGCTGTTTCCAGGGCATCGGCGCGTACAGAGATGAGAATGCGAAGCCGTGGGTATTACCAGTTGTCAAGAAGGTGAGTGTCGCTTTATTTGTATTTTGCTTTCATCTGGCCATGAGGCGCACTGGAGTCCCCGTCAGTTCCGTCGCGAGGGCCTCAAGAGCCTCACTGTGTCAATCCGGGGAAGCCTGTAGGCGATTGCCCTGGGCGGGATAGGGTAGCCCCTGGAGCTAGGCACCTCGTGGGACCTACAGAACCCCTCCTTAAGAGCCCTCCTCCACCTTCCAGGGGCACTTACAGCTCTCTCTGCACTGTCGCCATAGTGACCGTCGAAAAGAAGCCATCAAGATGCAGCAAACAGAACACAGATAACTAATTGTTTTTCAACAAAAAAATAGGCCGATGAAATTATACGAAATGACCCTGAAGCCAACCACGAATATCTCCCCATCGCCGGTCTCGCTTCCCTAACCAGCAAAGCCGCCGAGCTCGTTGTCGGTGCCTCTGCTCCCGCCATCACTGAGGGGCGCGTCGCCTCGATCCAGACCATCTCCGGCACTGGCGCCTGCCATCTCGGCGGTCTCTTCCTCTCGCGCTTCTACAACCCATACGGCGACGCTTCCAAGAAGCCCACCGTCTACCTCAGCAATCCAACATGGGCCAACCACAACCAGATCTTCTCCAACGTCGGCCTCCCCATCGCCCAATACCCTTACTTCGACCAGAAGACCAAGGGCCTCGACATTGACGGCATGAAGAAGGCCCTCTCTGACGCCCCCGAGCGCTCCATCATCCTCCTCCACGCCTGCGCCCACAACCCTACCGGCGTCGACCCTACGCTCGCCCAGTGGCGCGAGATCGCCGAGATCATGGCCGCCAAGGGCCACTTTCCCTTCTTCGACACCGCCTACCAGGGTTTCGCTTCGGGCGACCTCGACCGGGACGCCTCCGCCATCCGGCTCTTCGTCGAGCTCGGTTTCGAGCTCGTAGTCGCCCAGTCCTTCGCCAAGAACTTTGGTCTCTACGGGCAACGCGCTGGCTGCTTCCACTTCATCTCCGCTCCTTCGCCCGACGCTGCGTCCATAACCACCCGCGTGGCCTCGCAGCTCACCCTACTCCAGCGCTCCGAGATTTCTAACCCGCCCATCTACGGCGCCAAGGTGGCTTCGATCGTCCTCAACGACCCCGCGCTCTTCGCCGAGTGGAAGGAGAACCTGCGTACCATGTCGGGCCGCATCATCGACATGAGGAAAGCTCTGCGGGCAAAGCTCGAGGAGCTGGGCACCCCGGGCCCGTGGAACCACATTACCGACCAAATCGGCATGTTCTCATTTACCGGGTTGAACGAGAAGCAGGTGGCTAAGCTCAGGGAGGAGTTCCACATCTACATGACCAAGAACGGCCGCATCAGCATGGCCGGTCTAAATAAGAAGAACGTAGATTACGTTGCCAGGGCGGTGGACAAGGTTGTCAGGGAAGTGCAATAGAGGATGCCTCACTCTTTGCTTTCTTTTCTGCTCTAGGTCTTTCCTGTTTCTTGGTCATTACTCTTACTCTTTTCTTGTTTTCTGCTATTCCCTTTTCGTTGACGAATAAGCGGTTATCGGGTGGTCATGCTGTATGTCTGAATGGGGATTAGCAAGATTACAGCGATCCTCTCTTATCATCAGTGACGGGTTTATTTGCTGGTCTGTTATTGAAGGTGTTATATGGTAACGAGGTCGAGGTCTAAGATGCCTCCCCCATGGGTACTACTTGCTGCTGAATGGACGGGAACAGCAACGGGGAAAACTACCTATCGATGGGGAAAAACATCGATGGGATAGAGGGCACATACTAATTCACGTGCCCGAATGGTTAATCAAAAATACTTGTTCTCTTTGTTTGGTCCTTGCTGGACTTTCTGAATCCCCCAAGCTCTTGTCCCTTTTCTTATTCCATTTTTCTTATGTGATATTCTTCGTTATGGATGTGACTGGTACTGTAAAGCGTTTGGGGTTCCACTCCGCCCGCGCCTGTTAGAAAGTAAACAAATCGCGTTCGATGATATCCACAACTGACTGAGTACGGGGCGGCGGGTATCACCACCATAGCGCGCCACCTGTGTGGTAGAAAAAGGATCTCTAGGGATGATACATAATTGTAAAAAGCACCTGTGAAGTCTATGATTATGTATAGAAACTTATCCATGGATTAGTTCTATTCTAAATATCACCGCTTAGGGGTGTTCTTATCAAGTAAAATGACCTCGATGACAGTCCTTTCATTGAATGAGTTTCTAACAGCAATATCTTGCTTGACGGATTTTTTTCAAGAACATTTTCAAAGGAGGTAATTTTACTCAAATAACCTAGATATCTTGGACTTAGAAAGGGGTATAAGGTCATCCTGGAGAGATGGTCTTGCTGTCTCAGACTGGTATCTATGGATCACCTAGGTTCATGTGAATATCATCCTGAGATATATATTTTACATTTAGATGAGCATTATGTCCTGAGCATCATCTTTTAACCCTGGGTGGCGCGCCATAGTATGTTGAACGCTTCCTCAATCTGTACTGCATTAGGTACACTGCACGTCTAGTAGGCGACTGGCTGATCTCTAAACTGACATGGTAATCTCCACGGAACACGAGTGTGTACCGGTCTGATAACTCTGTATAATCACGTAGAACGTCTTCAATTTTGCCTATCTGTTTTAACCACTCTGTCCTGTGTTAGGACAGCAAGGTGCCGGTTTCATAGCATTCATGTTCGCCTGTTGACCGAGCAGATATCGTTCTTGCACCAGACGAATTCGTGCCATTGAAGCATATTCTGTTGGCTCTGATGGATTCCATTGGTGACTGGTTTTTTGCGTGCCCAATCCTGTAACTGCCTACATGGGTATCACACAATGGACAGACAATTTTGTCAAGTACTTATTTAATTTAATACGGTATAGACTGTATCTACAGTGCTGCACAAAATCCGCTGTTCTCGCTTGCAACTCGTCACCATAATCCCTCCTCAGAAAGCTACCACCAACCAACCCCAAGGCATACATCATCGGCTATCCTGCAACGTCTGCCGCCTTTTCGTTTACTTTTCCACCTTCTAACCTATCCGCAATCCCTTCCGCCCAGTAAGTGACTTCTCCACCCCCCATACTATCGTAACACAAAGATCCAAATACTCCTCACTGACCCATCGTGTTTTTCAAAGTGATCTAGCCCGTCTACCCGGGTACCATACCCCCAACACGCTCCATAGTTGAAAGGATCCACGTCGGGTACTTTAATGATCATGCTGCTGTATATGTCAGCGATATTTCGAAGATGACATGAGAGAAACTTTGTGAGGTATCAGAACTGGGGAGAAAGTCCAATGACTGCAGCAAATGAGACAGAGTCACTTGTCAACTGTCCTCGTGCTCGATACAAGGACGTGGGCCCCCATCACGATGTGAGGGTAGACAACATCGCTTGATTCAACGTATACTGTGTCTGTCTGTGATTTAATGACATCAACTTACTGATAATCAGTTGTCGAAGCTCTCGTCCCGTCCTTGACGAAAAATCACTCGAAGGTGATTCTCGGGGCGGTTATCGACTTCAATATTAAAAAACAGCCTCTTGCCTTGGGCCTCCCAACGCCAGAACAAGCGGTGCATCAAGAGCCATTGCAGCGCCGCACCATGCCGTGGCCCTTCGACAAACCCTGCACCTATGATCTGGCCAAGGTTAAACGCCGAGATGACGTCGATTCTCTCTGTGTTCTCTTCGTCAAAATCATTGAAAGCAAGATCTTTGACAATTCTGAATAGGTCATAGCCGAACTGAAGCGTGGGTTTGATCAACCTGATAAAGAGTGGATAGCATGAGAATATCCCAAGACGGGGATAGCCGGAGCAGGGGGGGCATGGGATTATGCCTCTTAGATCGTGATAACGAGTATGACGTTCAGGGCGATCTCGATTTCCTCGAATTCTGTCGTCGATTGCCAGCTCCGTCCGAACTAACATGTTGAAAAATATCTGTTCAACGAGCCGGATGTCCGGGTTCCCTATTTGGACGCGCCCGCGTAGGGAAAGGTAGCTCGTAGTTATCGGAAAACTGAAATTGTCCACTGTTGCAAAGAGGTAAAACGCCAGAACCTGAGCGGCAGTGAAGAAAGCAGTGCCGGCTACTTTCGATGATGGTGGCCAGGCAAATGCACCATTTACCGTCGAGAATACATGGTGGACGATGTTTGAGGATAATTGACCAAGCGACATGTTGAATGGGGATGTCGACACGACCGTTGTGGGAAGCTGAACAAGGAGATAAAGCTGGCGTTCCCGTAGAAGCAACACGTGCGTGGGCGGTCAGGAGCAGAGTTTTGATAATGACGAGGGTATCACATTCGTGGGCACCTGCTTGTAATCAGTCAGCTTTTGGTTGGTAGAGATTATGTTGGAAGACACCTACAGGAGCCTTTCACTTCCGTTCAGGGTGCTCCGAATGTTGGGGTCAATATTCCGAAGAACTTGATGTACCACAGCAGGCAATTTGACGGCGGCGGCAGCGTAATGGCGAACAATACCCAAACCGGAGGATAGAAGGAGCTCCGGATGAGGAAAAACCAATGAGTCCCGATATACCAAGCGTTACTGGTACTGGTGATGATGATGGTGCCGATATTGACGTGTGTTCTAGATGGTCCTTGTGATATTTGACTAAGTCGAAGCTGGCAAAATTTGTTGGAGGGGAAGATGACATGATTTGCCCGACCAAGATGATGATTACAAGGATGGCAAGCATCGAGGAAGGAGGGGGACATCGATGTGGTTTTTGGTGATGACAATACGAGAAGTTCTTGCATTTTGCAGGTCGAGGGTACAATAAACTAGATGCAACAACCGACGAGATAGCCGAGTTTTGACGCAGAAGGATGCGATCAGTGGGAGAAGGATCGTTGGAGTAAAATTAGCAAGTGGCTAATCTGCCTGAATTTTGATCAAGCGCTTGCCGCCTATAATGCGAATTGCGGACGCCAACGATGTTAAATGATCAGATCCCATAGAACAAGGAAGGCGCAGAGCCCCGTAGCAGCGAAGAAGGTATACCGAGCTGGACTGGCCCTGTTAGTGCTCTTCTTGAGCTCCTTGTTACCCCTGTCGACGCCCTCGGTAGTTTCGAAAGACTCGGCAACAAGCTGGTCAATATGCGCCGATTGAGTCGTGAGATTGCTGACCAGCATGTTTTGCAGTTCGGAAATCTCGAGCAGTGATTGTTCGGCGGCTCTGTGACACAATTAGTCCCTGATGTGGACCTCGAAAGTTGTCCTGAACATGTTCCATACCTGACTTTGTCCAGTGTACTCTCAAAGTGCTTCACCATATCCTGATTCCCCTTTTCGAACATTTGTATTTGTTCATCGGTCAGGTCTTGTGTAGGCACCGCCGATTTTCCCTCATACTCATCCACAGGCAGATGAGACGTGTTCCCCTGGACCACGCTTCCGGACCGCCTCCGTGAGCCAAAGTGATTTCCAGTATCCAATCCAGTACTGCTCCTTGCCTTGGCCAACACGCTCCTATTCTTTTCCATCTCCCGCGTCAGCCTGGTCTCCATCATGGCCTGCTGCGTTCTTGCTGTCTCCTGCAGGCGTTGCCTTAGGTACCAAATAACACTCTCGCGATGTGCGCCCAGCTGACGGGCAACGGCCTCGGCAGCAGCATGTTCTTTGCTCTTGGAGCTTCCTAGCGGGCCGCCGCCAGCAGCCCAGGACCCCAATGCGCCAAGGCCGCGGGCGTACTTCTTCTGGATCAAGGCGGTCTCGGTGCTCTGGCGCAGCTGCTCGGCGTCCTCGAGGGCGCGAATGCGGGCATTGAGGTCGCGTAGCGTCGCTTTGGCATTGGCGTCGATTTCTTCACGGTCACGATCGGTAAGGTAGACTGGCTGGGAGGAGCCGTTACGAGCCGAAGTGTGGAGGTGTGTCTTGCGCGGAGCGGCAGTCGAGAGGTAGGCTTGACGGAGATTGCGAAGCTCGGAGTGTAATTGGGCAACAAGGGAGGTCTGATGATGTACGTTAGTTATTTGTTCCCAGAGAATTCCAGGAGTGAGGGAAATGGCCTACGATTCTGTAAGCCTCCTTTAGGAACTCGTCGGCGGTATCAGTGGTAAAGGGTTTCGTGGGAGGTGCATCGTGGCCTTTGAGGAGCCCGTTGAAGGTGGAGGTGAGGTCCGCCATGATATCGTTCATTAAGGATTATGACTTATGTAGTGGTGTCTTGAAGGCCACCTCGTCATGTAGGTCTCGAATCAGTGTCCGAGGCCATCAAGGTGTCACGATGTCAAAGGGAAGTTGAACTTGGAGACGGGATGATCCGAGTCCCATTGCTTGCTGCTGCCGCATGCTGTACGTACGTAGTGTAGCTCAACGTGGCTGAAATGATGCCAAGCGATGACGGAGTGCATCGATCAGTGGCTGGTGCTTGGGGTTTGAATGCGATGTGGCTTTGGCACCCGGTCGGTCACGGTGCCTGCCAAGCTCGCCAAGATGCCAAGATGCCAAGATGCGCGCCCTGCCGTTGTGGAGCGTTTGTTGCCCCGACCGGAGCGGAAAGCGGCAAAAACGGCGCCGATGTCGTCCAACTCGGTGTTATTCTCGCCCCCATTTCGGCAACCATAAGTACTTTCTCCCTTTTTTTCCTGTTTTCTTCCTTATCAACCACACCGACAAGCTCACATGGAATTTGGAATTCGAACATTGATGGAACCGATATCGGGCTACCATAAACAGTGGCACAAAGCTACGTACCTCTAGTAATAGTTTACGGGAGTTGTTCGTATCGAGGAATTCGGATGGTGATGAACGGACGTTGAGTTGATCTGTTGATCACGAGCACAGTGTAAGTAAACATGACATCTCCCTCGACATAGATTGTGTGCCCTCTAGTAGTGTAGGCCAAACTGACATTGCCCAAATCCGTCTCTTCAAGCGCTCAACTGGTGATCGATCATCATGGCTGGACTGGTAATAATGCCTGGTCAAAGCAAAAGACATAAACGTGATTCATCCGCTCTCTACGTCCAGCACAACTCGTTGGCCTCCGCACACTCTGACCTGCCATCTATCTGCCTGCCCTCTGAACACTATCTATTATACAGTACGAATCGACGTGATTGGACAAGTTGTTAGTGATAAGCTTAATCACCTTCCTCCTCGGTCAAGCTTAACAACCCTCCATGATTCTCGTTTGTTTAAAGAAAGAACCAACGGAAGCCAGACCCCGAGGTAAGGCCACCACCCCTTGCGGACTGGGGATACAAGTCATGCAATGAGCTCCGGAAATAAAAAGCCTTTCAGGTATCGCCGTCCAAGCGGCAGTTGGGATTTCTCGTATAACCATCTATCCACCCCCCACTACTCTTCCTCTTTTTGTCCCTTTCAAATACCGATTTGGTGCTCGCCGCCAGATATCTTAGTGGCGGTGAGACTAAATCTCCAGCATAAGTAATTCTGGAGTTTCCTTGCAACCGTTTACATAGAAGGATCGTACTTCTTTTATCCAACCTAAACAAAACCGCCCCTGGGATCAAGACCGGAGCCACCCAACATGAGTGGTTCCCGTCCGTCATCTCTCACCTCTGAGGCCTCAGTAGGTCGAGCCGTCGACTCTTCAAATTTCCCAGTACAAGTGCAGCAGCCAACAAGAGCACCCGCCCAAGAAAAGGAGGACGTCATCTCAACAATATCACCCAGCAATGACCCTACTACCTACCAGCCGGGCCCCGTACCCGTCCCGAACCCGGACCCGGACCCGAACCTAGACACTTCAGACATCAACGCCTCCCAAGACCCCGAAGCCAACCTCACCCGCCTCTCCTCCGGACCCGCCTACACTGTCTTCCCCCCCTCCACCCGTAAATGGATCGTAACCATGATCACCTTTGCCGGCTTCATCAGTCCCATGACCGCCAACATCTACTTTCCCGTTCTCGACGCCGTCGCCCGGGACCTTAACGTCTCCATCAGCAAAGCCAACCTGACTTTGACCACCTACATGATCATGCAGGCCTTTTCGCCTACCCTTTACGGCGACTTTGGTGACGCGGCTGGTCGTAGACCGGCCTTTATTATTTCCTTTATCGTCTACATCTGCGCCAACTTGGGACTGGCGCTACAAAAGAACTATGCGGCGCTGTTGGTCTTGAGGATGTTGCAGAGTTTTGGAAGTTCCGGGAGCTTGGCGCTCTGTTACGCAGTCGTGGCTGACGTCGCTGTTTCCGCCGAGAGGGGAAAATACATGGGTTTTGTTTCGGCGGGGATCAACATCGGTCCTTCCCTTTCGCCCGTCATCGGTGGCGTGATCGGGCAGTACCTGGGCTGGCACGCCATCTTTTGGTTTTGTCTGATCTACACGGGGGTCTGGTTGGTGCCGTATGTTCTGTTGGTGCCGGAGACGTGCAGAAACGTGGTCGGCAATGGGTCGACGAAGCCGCAGGCGTGGTGGAATATGACGGTGGTGGATTATGTGAAGGGGAGGAAGAGGAGGAGGAGAAGAAGAAGACATCCTCCCGGCTCCAGAGAGGAGGAGGAAGAGGAGGAGGAGGCGAAACGGCAGGCCGAGAGGACGAGACCGAAGCTGAGGTTTCCGAATCCGTTTAATACCTTGAAGGTGGTTTTCAACCCGGACTTGGGATTGCTGATTTCGTACGGAACCATGGTTTACCTGGTTTTTATCCTCATCTGCGCTACGCTGGGCACCCAGTTCGCCGATAGGTACGGGTATAACCAGCTTGAGACCGGTCTGTGCTATTTACCGTATGGCATCGGCTGCACCGTGGCCGCGGTCGTGCAAGGCAGGATCCTGGACTGGAACTACCGTCGTTGGGCCAAGAAGATGGGTATGACGATTGACTACAAGCGCGGCGACGACTTGTCCAAGTTCCCCATAGAGAGGGCCAGGCTGCAGCCTGTCATTCCCATCTTGGGAATCGGTGTGGTAGCGACGATCGGGTATGCCTGGGCGCTGGAGACTACGACGCATGTAGCCGGCCCGTTGGTGTTGTTGTTCGTTGTCGGATTGTGTGTTACGGGCAGCTTCAGTCTGGTGAATACCCTGGTGGTGGACCTGTACCCGGAGGCGCCGGCGACGGCCGTGGCGGCAACCAACTTGGTCAGGTGCTTGTGCGGTGCAGGGGCGACGGCGTTCATCGAGGCCATGTTGCAGAAGATGGGCGTGGGCTGGACATTTACGTTTTGGCCGCTGGTGCTGGTGGTGTTTAGTCCGATTATCTACCTGTTGGTGACGAGGGGACCGGGATGGAGGGCGCAGAGGAAGGCGAGGTTTCAGAGGGAGAGGGAGAGGAGAGAGCAAAAGGAGAGGTCGGCTAACGAGGAGAGTTTGGAAAGTTCGGATAACTCTTCGGCGAGTGTTGAGAAGACGGAGGAGGGTGATGGTGAGAAGAGGATGGTGGATGGGATATTCGTGACCGAAGCGAAGAAAGGGCAAGGTTTGAGCAGCTAAGTGCCCCTCTGTGGTGTTTCCAGTGCTGTGATGTTTTGCCTTTATTCATGTTCAGTGTTTCCTATTTGACCTTATCGCTCACGATGATGATACCACCTAACGCAAATAACTTATGGTCTTGGTGGATAGAAAAGGGTTATCCATAGACAATGAATGCCATTGAACGACGGACGCGGAGGAATCGTTAGGCAGATGAAGCATGAAGATACGCATATAGATTCGACGGGCAAGTGGCCATCATCGCCAACAGCTTTAGCATCACCGTTATGATCAGTCTTAATTTTCGTAATGCCAGCTAGTTACCCATCAATATCGCTACTCTAGATCTGAAAGTCACTCTCGGTGCAACTTGTAGCTCAACTCAACAAGTGTCTTGCGACCTGCCATCGTCGACTCGGAATCCCCCCCCCCCCAAAAAAAAAAAAAGAGAAAATGGAAAACAAAGTGGAAAAAGCGGACAACAATCTGGACATGTTAAGAACTCTCTAAACTCAAAGATAGACATGCAAAAAATGGAAAAGAGTTATGCTAGAGCCGGGATTCGCACCCGGGTCTCCGCCTGAATCTCCTTGCCTCACCCTTTTTTTTGGGGATCAGTTTGGGAGGGCGACGAGTTAAACTACTACTCCACTCTAACCTTTTTTGTTTTTTTTTTCTTCTTCTTCTTCCTTGTATGTTGTTGTTTGTTATAAGGTGTCAGATACCCGGTTGCTTATAAAAATAAAACCCCGCGTTGCTTGGTACAGCAAGTGACGGGTAGGTGCCGCGTTTGCCTAGGTTGGTGGTGGTGGTGGTGGTGGTGAAGTGCTTGTTCCCAGCTGGCTGGCGGCCGGTGGTGATGCCAGTTGCTATGGTAAGGTTTCAAAGACTTGCGTCTGGTCAATCACAAGGTGTTGGATCTAGTACTATCCTCCAGCGCCGTTTGCTCTGTTTACATATGCCCAGGTGGCTGGTAGTGTTGAGTCCTGGTAGATACTGAAAGCTAGAGGTTACGGAATTCTGATCGTCAGTCAAACATCCAGCTCTCCCATTACTTTAAATAAGGAAACCGATAACCATCGAAGCCGCGAGAGGATTGACTTCTCAATCGAAACCATAAACGAAACGCAATTTCTTTCGCTCTCTATCTACCATCTTCGCTTATCAACAAAGGGTATCATCAATGTTATGTACTTGAACCTATATCTCCACAGTCGTCCACTCTTCCAGTTCAGCCCACCAACCCAAAGCCGCAGCCCTCCTTATTCAACATCAGCCACCTTTTCTCATAATCATCCATCCCATCCCGCTCATAAGACCCCACCCTAACCTCCTCCATTACCATGAAATTTTCCCTTTTCCATTACCTTGGTTCCTAGTGCTCGGTATGACCCGTCCCCCAGCGTCACGTTCCCCAAGTCCTTAAGCTCACGCTGCTCCAACCCTTTACCCGGAACGCTCAATTTCTCATCGATAAAAACCTTCCAGATTCTCATCTTCACGGCCATCCAAGCCACCTAGGCCATCAACCTTTCCGTCGTCGTGACCTTGTCCCACCCATGCGGCCCCGGCGCTTCGAACACACCCCTCTTACTGAGGGTCAGCCCCAGGCCCTTGTGTACCTCCACCTGGAAGGGAGCGAACGGTCGCGCTTCGCCATCGATGCTGATCACTCCATTCGGGTCCTGGTATCGGGGTGTCAAGCGGAAAGCGGAGACCTTGCGATAGGAAACCAAGGGGTTGTCGAAGAAGTGGCCTGATTCGACCGAGAGTTGGAGGTTGATGTTCTTCCAGAGGGAGATGTCGCCGTCGGTCGTGATGAGGTCCAACAAACCATCGTTGGCGAGGGCGGCGGAGAAGAAGTTGGCGTCTGGGGCCATGTAGGCCATCTGTCGAGATTGTTAATGTGACTGGAAGAGCAAAGGGGGGGTAAGGGAAAAACATACATTACCGCAGTAAAAGCTCCCCAACTTTTCATGCGGAACCACCTCCCAATCCTCCGGCAACTTATCATTCACCGTTCCATACTTCAACCCCGGCATTCCCTCTCCCTCTCCTTCTCCTTCCCCATCGCTACTACCACCCTCCTCCCCATCCCCGCTAGCCTCCCCATTCCCAACATCACTCTCCGCCCCCTTCACCCCCCTCGCATAATGCCCCCTAATCTCCTCCTTCCCGCCCACTTCCACCTTCATCGCCACATCACACGGATACGTCTTCTTCCTGATAGCCAGCGTCAAAAACCCGTACGTAAACCTCGCCGCACCCATCCACCTCAGATGCTCGGTAGTGATATCCAAATCGGCAATCAAGCCGTACGCCTGGCTCAGAAAGCTCGTCAGACGCTCTCCATCTTGCAGCGTGACGCTGCACAGGTCCAGCTTCGTCGGCACGCCCTTGACGATGGCTAGCGCCGCCAGCGAAGGGCGGTGGGTAC
This sequence comes from Neurospora crassa OR74A, assembly GCF_000182925.2. Classification (NCBI taxonomy): domain Eukaryota; kingdom Fungi; phylum Ascomycota; class Sordariomycetes; order Sordariales; family Sordariaceae; genus Neurospora; species Neurospora crassa. The sequence continues at coordinate 1,294,711 of NC_026504.1, forward strand.
CGTAGAGGTTACAGCTCATGGCGTTGCCCGAGCCGCAGGGTATGTGGCACACTGCTAGCTTGGCAAGCGCCTTGCGGGCATCGGGCCGCTTGGAGAGCCCATTGAAGACTTCGTGCGGTAGCCCGTCGCCGGAGCAGGGGATTGCGATGTCGTACTCTGAAATATCCAGGTCCTGCGCGAGGGTGACGGCTTCGCCGGAGTAGGTGGTGCGGACGACGGTCAATGGCATGCGTGCCGCTTCGAAGATGGGGCGGACCTTCTTTTCAAAAATCTTGTCGGCGCCGCCGGGGCCGGCATGCGGGTTGACAAGCACCCAGGCGCGCTTGCGGCGCTGGATGGGGGCAGGGTAGGCGAGGTCGAGGACGCGGGCGACAAAGGCGTCTAAGGTGGCGGCGGAGACTGGAGGGATGGAGGGTGGTGAGAGAAGTGGCTCGCGCTCTCGGGCACCTTGGAGAGAGGCTGAGGGGAGGGGGAACTCGAGTTGGCGGACGATGAGCTGATGTTTCTTGGGAGAGGTCTCTTCGGCGAAGTCGATGCGGAGGTAGTTGCGGTCGGGGGTGATGTAGGCCCAGAGAATGTTGTAGAATGGTACGGACCCGGGAGCGAGACGGCGCGAAGGGGTGACTGTGGAGGAGGGAGGGAAACGGTGTTAGTATACTGTCGAGACAAATGTGGTTTCAAAATCTGGTTGAGGTTTAAGCTTGAGCTTGTTCTTCCACATCGGGCGTTCTGTGTGACTGTAAAGAGGATTTGTGTGTAAGAGGAAGTCGATGTTTTTTTTATATACCTGGGCAGCACGAACGTGACTTCTTGGTGGCAGCAGTATGTTCTGTGCATGCTTTGCGGTTAGTCTAAGGACGAACGTAGGTCTTATGAGGAAGAAGAGATGTCCAGTCCAAAGAAAATGTGCTTGTAGGAGGGATGAGATGGGACATGTATATGGAGGTTTCACATACCTTGAATCACCAAGTGATCCTTCTCGCAAGTGAGTGTGACAGTGGGCAGTTCGAGAATAGCGACATTCTTTCCGGAAGCAGAAGTAGTGGCTTGCAATGCCACGGCCTGAATGGACGGCTCTTGCGCGCTCGCCTTCGCAATGGCTGCCGCGTGTTCATCCCGTAGTTGTCGAACGTCCCCCATGTTTTCCCGTGTGTTTCGATTCTCTTTCGACTTTCTTTGGCGTCTATAGTTCCGTTTGTATCACGGTGTCGGTCAAGGCAAGAACCTCAATGGATCCCGGTGCCGAGCTATGCGCGGAGGAGTGTACAAGTGAAATGAATGGATGGATGCGGGTGGCTTCTATGCTTAACGGCACGCGCGAATACCCGCAACGGAGCTGACGATGATGATGATGATGATGATAGGCCACAAAGAAGACAACCCGACAAATCAAAAACCTGCAGACAAAAAACACTGAAGATGCTGAAAATTCGGAAGCAAACAGACAGTTCAAGAGAGAGATGGGATGAGACGAAGCTCGGCTTGAGTTGTTGCTGACTCGGGTCGCACTCTCGGACTCTCAGAAAGCACCGTACCGTTGACAGTCTCGCCTCGCCAAAATCGGTGCTTGGCATTGCTGTCTTGGATCATGGATGGCACTTGTTGGGACAGGGGCAACGTCGGCCCTCACTGGCTGACCAAATCCCTGCTGAAGCCGTCGTCGTTGTCTCCTCAACCGTTCTGTTGTTTGGTTTGGTTGCAGTTTCTGTTCAGGGGTCAACTGCGGACCCCGTCATAGCTCCCGTCCCATTGCTGCTGCTGGCTGCTGATGCTACATACAACTAAAAAAATCGTGCATTCATCAACTGCAGCAGGAAGCAGGATGTGCCCGCTTCCACTTCCACCGAGGCGCATGCACTACACTGACTGCCGTTGCATACCTGGCGGGGTGGCACATCCGGTGCCGGATACGCCGGAAATATAGGCGATTTAACCGTGCCAAGGTACCAGAGCTGCCTCTACTCAGCTGGACTTCGTTGGCCACAAGTGCCCAGCATCAGACGACAACCTCCAACACATCAGAAACCTTTGTACCTTTACGTAACCCATCACGGCTGGGTATTCAGAGAGAGCACCGCTCAACAGATGATGCGGTTTCAGTTGTGTATGTATCTGCACAAAGAAAAAGTTGATGAAAACTCCGGCGTCCAAAAGAGTCCATGCTCCCTCGCCTCGCCCCGTCTACATACCTTCCTGTAGGTAACAAAGTATGCAAATCAACCTAACTTTTGGAATACCTTTCTTTGCCCCGGCCGGATAACCCTCCTGCTAGTAAAAAATATCATCCTTTTTGTCAAACAATCAACTCAGGCGGTCCCCGCTAGCTCATCAGCCACTCACACCCATCTACCTTGGTGCATTTCCCAACACGTATGAAGTGATGAATAGAAATACCTTAGAACCGCTGATGACCTAGTTCTACTCCCCCAAGCTTCGACTCTGCGGTTCCTTGGCTTCTAGGCTGGCGGACGCTGGACCTCAAATAGCAAGGCGCGGAAGCGCTCGCTCGAGAATTGCGACGGCATTGAAAAGGGTTCAGCCGATGGAACTTGTAATGTGTTCAAGTCCGACTCTGACAACATGTCCAAAACAGCTCGATTCGGATCCTTCTAAGAACTGAACTTGGCCTTGAGCACTTCTTTGACCTTGGCCGACTGAGCATCGTCAAGAGACTCGACCGCCTTCTGGAGCTCAGCGAACTGCTCCTTGACACGGGGGTGTTCGGGGTTGAGCGCCTGAGCCGCGTTTAGGCAGCGCAGCGCAAGAAGATACTTCTCTGTATATTTATTAGTGAGAAATCAAGTACAGGGGTTGCATCTAAAACCTACTCCTGCGGATGTAAACATCGAAACCAGCAACTTGGCCCTCAATGTTCTTGGGGCTGAACTGCAAGATGTTGGTGAGGAACTTCATGGCATCACCCAAAGGATCCGTCGTAGCAGCGAGCTTGAGGCCGTTCGGATCGTCGTCTTTCTTCTTAGGTTCCTCGTCCTTCTTGGCCGTCGCCTTGTTGGGATCCTGCTTAGCAGCCTTCTCAGCGGCCTCGCGCTCGGCCTTCTGGGCTTCCTTGCGGGCCTTCTTGGCGGCCTTCTTCTTCTCAGCGGCATCCTCTCCGTTGGTGGCCTCGCCAGTGCCGTTGGTGCCGTTGGCAGAAGCCTGCTGCTTCTCAAACATGTCAAGGTACAGCTTGACGGCGTCAAGAGCAGCACGGAAGTAAAAGGGGTGCTCGCGGATGCTGTCCTCCCAGCGGATCATGTCGACATAGGCACGGATCTGACCCTTACGGAGGGAGAAGCTGTGGAAGTCGAATTGGTCCTCCTGCCAGATATCGAAAATGTTGTGGATGGTGGTGAAACGCTTGAGAGCCAAGCCGGTGTTGCCACGCCGTTGCCAGGCCTCACCATCTTCAGTCAAGAACCACATGCACTGCATGTCGGTCAAGTCAGCGAGGGGTCCGCCGACAGTTTCAGCCCTCGTGAAAAGACCCATGGTCTCGAGAGCCTTCTCGTTCTCGTTGTTCCGTAGTTGGTACTTGGCGGCCTTGGAGTTGATGTAACGATCCTTGGTGTCGAGCGAACGGGCACGGTCCATGGTTTCCGAGGCCTTGGCGGTATCGCCCTGGTGCTTGAATATCCTGGCCTTGGTCATGTGGAAGTCAACGTTCTTGGGATCGAGCTCGATGGCCTGCTCGACATACTCCATGGCCTTGGCAAGGTCGCGGCTGAGGTGGTAGTTGTAATGTTGCGCCAGGAAGTAAAGAGCAGCACCGACACCCTTGGAGCTGTCGCCGTTCGCTTGCTCAGACCCCTTATGCTCCTTCAGATACTCCTCGGCAAGGGCGAGGATGGCCTCCTTCTTGGCAACCTCAGAGTAGAGGTGCTTGAGGTTGGCAAACACCGAAGGCACACCCCTGTCCAACATGTTGGTGAGATAGCTCTTGGCAGCAGCCTTGAAGCTATCGCCGGTGAGGAAGTTGAGAGGCAACCTCTTGGCAGCATCCGAGCGAGGGTACTTGGCAGCATACTCGTCATAGATGGCCTTGAGAGCAGCCTCGTCCTTCTCGTCAATCTCCAAAGCCTCAATCAGACCCTTGTAGTACTCGGGGTGCTCGGGGTTCCTGTCCAGCAGTGCCCGCCACGCCTTTGCCGCCTCCTCTTTCCTGTTGAGCTGACCCAAGTAGCGCGCCCGCATTTCCATAACAGCCAACCTGTCCAGGCAGTTCTTGCAGTCGGACTCGAGGTGCTCGAGCGCACGCTTGATATCGCCTCGCTCGGCAATAATGGTGTTCTTGTAAAGGAGAGCCTCGGAGTGCTCCTGGTCGGTCTTGAGGGGAACGTTGGTCATGGACTTTTCGTAGGTGGTGAGGATGTTCTCGGCCTGTTCGAGGCTGCCTTCGAGCTGATAGGCAATCGCAAGGGCGGTCCAGTTCTGGCGGAGATGGGGCTTGGCCTTGAGCATGGCGAACCTGCTCTGGACGTAGCCCTGGTAGTCGCGGATCTGGACCTGGAGGACGGCGAGGTCACGCTGGATCTGTTGGGACTCGGGCTCGAGCTTGAGGGCAAACTTGTAGGCCTTGATGGCCTCGTCGAAGTTCTTGTGCTGGCGGTAGAGGATACCGTAGACGTGCCAGCAGATGTGGGACTTCATGTCGACGGTGAGAGCCTCCTTGGCGAGGGCAAAGGCCTCCTCCGTCTTGCCCTGGGAGTTCATGATCAGAGCCTTCATGGACATGGTGTCGCCATGCCTGGGGTTTTTCTTGAGGATCTGCTCGGCGGCCTTCAAGCCGCGCTTGTACTGCTTGTCCTCATAGTGGCGGATGACGGTACGAAAGAGGTTGGCCTCTCTCGTGCTCAGGGTTTGCGGCATCGAGGAATGGACTGCGGGGTGGGACGATGAGGAAAGGCTTGTGTTTCGATGTCAAAGACGGCCGCGGGGTTGGGTTGCGGCGGAAGGACGGTTGTCGCGGAGTGGGTTGTTGTAGTTGTTGTTGTCGTTGTTAAGCTCAGGAGGATGAAGACTCTCTCGACTCGAGTCGGAGACTGCCACTATGTCAGGTCAGGGATCAGTTCGTGGGGGAGGGGGACGAGGGGCCGGCCGAGAGTGGGCTGGTTTTGGTGGAAGTGGATGTCGTTGTTTCGGTGTCGGGGATGAGCGGAGCCTGGTGGGACAGCTCTTGCTACCACTCACAGCCAACAACATCGGGACACCGCGAGAGGGTTTGCACCGCACAAGTACCTACCTGAACCACCTAAACATGGGGAATGGTTATACTTACCGTCTACAGCCAAAATGAAAGAAGAAGAAAGAATACCTGTGACGGTCTTATGTGCTTGACAGACGTGACTATTCCACAGTTCTTGTCGACGTTGACGATGCACTTTCCCCAAACTGCAAAGTGAAATTCTACAGCTGACAATTTGGTGAGATGGGCGCATTGATCAAAAAGTTGCTCTCTGCCGATTGGCCAACAGCCGGCGAAGCTCTCCCACTCACCTCCCTATAAGTGGGGTTAATCTTTAGCTAGACTCCGGCTCGGCCCTCTCGGTAACAACACCGAAGACACGGAAGCCTCCCGCCAGATCCCGCGATAACTCCTCCCGAGACAATGAAAGATTTCCATAATTCCTCGCGGCGATAGACGAAAGCTTAGTAATTTGATGTAGATATTTTCGCTTCTTTCTTCAGATATATTGACAGAAGATCCCATTACCCTACAATTACAACCATTCATATGGTCACACATCCTAATACGCCATACCCAATGCTTAGCACACACTTTTTCACTTACACCCCTTCCTTCCCTCACCTTCATCTCTTCATAAGCGACCACATCACCCACTGCCATCAGCACAAAAAAAAAAATCATCTTCACGCCAACGGCAAATGCTTATCCCTCCTCCACTCTCCCAAAGCCTGCTCCCACGTCTTCCCATCACTCCCACACCTCTCCCCCACAATCCCCCACGTCCTCGTCCTCACAATATTCTCCACGCCCTGCTCCATCCTGATCACGCTCGCCAGCTGTTCCGTCCTCGGCTCTCGCGGGAAAAACCTCGCCGAGTAGGGGTCCAGCCGTTCATTCACCACCCTCTCCCGATCCTTCTGCTTCTCGGCCTCCCGGATCGCCGCCTCCGGGTCGTCCGGGTCCGGCGAGGTGGCCACCAGCGCGCAGTAGCTCAACACCTGCGACCGCGCTTGCCACGAGGGGAACAACACTTGGTCTTTGAATTCCTGGCAGGCGGCGGGGTCGATTTGCCGGGATAAGGGCCGGGGGCTGCGCTGGGTAGTAGAGGACGGGTCGAAGCCAGCGCGGGAGGGAGTGACGAGGGCGTTGAGGTTTTGGGTTATGGTGTCGTCGATGGCGGAGCGGGAGACTCGTAGGAAGTCTGTGGGTTTTGGGTCAGTAAATTGTAAAAGACTCTCAAATATTTGTGTCTATAAGGTGAAGGAATCCCACCTCGTAGAGCTGCTGTCGAAAAGCAAAACTGGGGAGTGAGCGCTGGTGCGGACGGCGCGCTTGTTGGCTGGACCATGGTGTTCTTGGGCTTGGGCTTTTCGACTGGAGGCGCTGCAGTTTGGCCAGCCGTTGCAGCAGCTTCCCCCTTCTGCGTTGTCCAAAGAAGGTTCGCCACTTTGTCGCTTTTTGTCTGACTGTGGTTACTGAAGGTATCACAAAAATACGAGCCCTTCAAAGTTGAAATGCGCTGATAATCGTTGATATGGATGGTATTAAGAGGGTATCGCACGTTCAACGATCTGTCAAAAGTCTCAAGGCAATGACATCCGATGGAAGCAACTGGTGACGATCATGGAAGGGGCGGGTGGGGAGCTGCTGTGGAGTAAGCTGGGGTACTCAGCTAGCTTTCATTGAAGCCGGTGCCAAGCAAGCTGCCAGCTGCCAAGGGAGAGAGACATCTTGCTATGTGCACACCATCCTGTCACTATAGCGATATCAGGCTCGTCCGGCATACTGGAAGAGAACTTCCGGCGTCGTCCATCAACTACATCGTATTTCTGGTGTACGGCTGAAGAGTTTCGAATCTCCTGAGAGACTGCCCAACCCATTGTCTTATACGCGCGCGCGAATGGGGTTGGTGGTTAACCACTATAACTCTCCCATTCTATCTGCTCATGATCATTCAATCAAAATCGATTTTCATCCCCAAACTTCAAGTCATCACTCCTCCTACCCATCTACTACCACGCACCCTCATCGGAATCCCAAAAGACGCCAGATTCTGCATGTGAACCCCAAAGCCCAAAAAAGAAAAGAAAGGGCGACAAAAAAATCCGATTCTACTCCGAGACGCGAAACCGACGCCGCTCGCCGTTTTACAACGAACACCGACCATCTGGATCTCCTCCTGTCTTGCCACCTGCGTCTTGTGTTGATTTCTTCCGATCTACCCCCCACATTTTCGTCATTTGTCTTTCCCACATCCTCCCTGGGAATCTCAGGTTCCCTCTTGTTCAAGCCTCTTACCCAGCCATCCAGCCACTTGCCCCCTTCAGAAAGGAGAGAAAAAAAAAGAAAGAAAGGAAGGAAGGAAGAGATACCCCCTCTCCTTATCCGCGAAAGCCTCTCCCGATCTGAACCTCTTTTGTTTTTGTTTTTCTTCATAATGGACGGACATGATGATGAGATTGGAAATTACTTGCAGAAACTATCAGGCCATGTATAACACTCTTTTTCTACAAAACTAGTACGCTGTACTAGTATATAGGCCAAGTCTCAGCCAGCCATCTTTTTTCCTGTGTCTGGGTGTCATTTAGCAAGCGCCTCACCAACGCCTCGATTGGTCTCTATTGGGAAAATTCTCCTCAAGAGTTTGCTTGCCCGGCCGGAACAAGCCCAAATCATTTACAGCGTACCACGTTTTCCTTCGGTGGTCTCTTCCTCATTGCTGTTACTAGTCTAGCAAAAGGGAAAGAGGCGCCGCCCACCAATTTCCCTTACTAGTTTCTTTGGTTCAAGGGACGAATCGCAATCTTCTTGTCGGTGCTTGCTTTGCTGTTGAAGACAAGTTGAACTAGTACCTCGACACTAGTGCTGAGTGCCGAACATTTGGTAGGTTTGGTACCTGACTAGTCGTGTACACGAGGTTAACCATGTCTTACCTTTCTTCTTGTGATCCCTCTAGCGTGGTTGATCGCTTGGTTTGATCTTCTTCCTTGGTCAGACTCCTTGTTCTGGTTGCTCGGCGAAGGCGCATGTGGATTGTTTATAAGCTACACAATTGTACGACACGTCGTCGATCTGCATATGTCCTTCCCCTTTTCGCTTTCCCAGCTACATTTATTAAAAGTTGCTTACCCTTCGTACGTATGTTTGTCCAATTCATATAAGTTCAACGTCTATGCCTGGAGTCAACAACAAAAGCCATGTTTCATCACGTCAGACCTTCAAGGATTCAGCTAGACGATGGCCTCAGTCTCGATAGCGGTCTGGGCATGGCGTCTCAGCCATCCTCGCCCATAACCCCAAAGCATCTCGCGTCTTTCGAGTATATAACAAGGCGCCTGTCGCCGTAAGTCAAAAAGTTGCGCTTTGGTTCTCAAGATTTTTACTAAACAAGTGGTTAGCACCAATCCATTCAGCGATGATGCCGCCACCGGTTTAGGCGACCTCTTTCATGGCGAAAGGAGTGAACCATCACCAGTGCCAGAACCCAGCACCCCATCGAGGGAACTCACTCACCCGCCCACACCAAAAACTGAACCTCAGCCACACACCACTCCCCTCCTCACAGCAGACCCCCGGGTAACAAGGACATTATCACTCAAACTTGGTCCCATACCAAAGAAGCACCGCCAAAGCACCACCCAACTCGCCGAGCAGCTTCACCACGCCATTGACAAGAACGATACCGGCACAATCCTGGAGCTCATCAAAAAGGGCCGCATTGACCCCAACATCCACAGATCAGGATCAAGCCTACCCCCCCTTCATGAGGCCCTCGCCGCTCGTTCCGTCGATGCCACCAACTTCCTCGCCCTCTCAGGCGCAGACTTGGAAGCAACTAACAGAACAAAAGAGACAGCCATCATTACTGCCACCAAGAACGGGTTCCCCAGTGCCTCCATCACCTTACTCTGCGAACTTGGCGCCAAGCTAGACGCCGTTGACATATTCGGCCGATCAGCGCTTCACTACGCAGCAAGCAGCCACGGCTCAGCTTCATCTTCCCCTTCCTCTTCGTCTGGGAAGTCCATCGAGGATGCCAAGGTAGAAACGGTCAAGATCCTGTGCTCCCACGGCGCCAACCCAAACCTGCCGGACGAAACAGGCCACATGCCTCTCCACCAAGCGGTCCACAGCGTGCACCTAGCCGCAGCCAAACAACTCCTTGACTGCGGTGCCGACATCAACGCCGCAACCAAGAGCGGACGGACTCCTCTTTACTTGGCCATCGCTAAGCGCAGCACGGACATTGTCTCCGTTCTCTGCGAGCGCGGTGCTGTTATCAACCGCCGCGTTGGTGATTCCACACCCTTGCTGGCCGCCATTACGGCGGGTTGTACCGATATTGCTCGGGTGTTGATCCAGGCGGGCGCTGCTGACCCCAACTTGTCTGGAGGGAAGGGAAACTTTCCCTTGCTCATGGCATCGGCATTGGGGAATGAAGAGCTAGTTGAACTGCTACTGGCACGTGGTGCTGATGTGCATGTGGCGAGCAGCTCGACCGGGATGACACCGTTGCACGTGGCATGCCAGGGCGGGCACGAGGGGATCGTGGGCATGTTGATCAGAGCTGGAATGCCAGTGGACGGTGTAAATAAAGACGGACTGACGCCGCTCGCGCTGGCCGTTGAGGGTGTTCATGATGAGATTGTGAAGATGCTGTTGATGCATGGCCGTGCGGATGCGAATCATGCGTATGAAGGGCAGTCTCTGCTCTGGAGGGCTTTGAAGCGACTGACTGCTGCTACCACTCGCGCCTCCAGGACTACAAGCAGCCCGGGGACACCGACAGCGGTAGCCCATGCCAAGTACGTGACGGTGACTGCGATGGAGAGGATCATTCATCTCCTGATATCGTCCGGCGCCAATGTCACTGCTCCACAGGATGAACTTGGGATCAGTCCGCTGCATCACGCCTGCCGACTAGGGCTGGACTCTATCGTTGAGATGATGCTCTCAACGCCACGAGATGCCTACGTATCCGCTCCATTTTACAGCGAGAAGCATGACAATGGTGGTATTATCGAAACACAGCTATGGTCAGGCCACACTCCCCTCTTCTTCGCCGTTGAAGGTGGTCACTTGACCACGACCAAGCTCCTAATCGAGAAACACCATGCGGATATCAACACCCGAACAGCGGTTAACGCAACCCTGCTATGGGCGGCTGTGGGTCACCCACATATATTACGCTACCTCTTAACCCTGAAGCCTTTGCAAGGGCAAGGGGTTGAAAGAACGGGAAGTGTCCGCAAGCGGCTAAGGCTGGTGAACTTTGGGCGCATCAACGAAGAGGGGATATTGGGAGGAGAGGGATTTGACTTGAACCATAGAGATCATGGAGGAGCAACGGTTCTTCATGCTGCAGCCGCCGCGGCTCAGCTAGAAGATGTGAGGATACTGCTGAGGAAAGGGGCAAAACAGTTTGCTGCCCATGAGGTTTATGATGATTTGGCAGGGAGGAAAGGAGGTACATACCGACAAGGAACACCGGCTGGAATTGCCAGACAAAAAGGACATGACAAGATCGCGGAGATGATAGAAGGCTGGCGGTAACAAAGGGTTTCTCGGTGACTTGGGGCCGCGGTCAGTAAGCGCATGTGGTTCAGTGCATAGTCAAAGCATCAGTTTGGATATGGTAATCCCTGCTTCCCTCTAACAGATCATCGGTAGTCACTACCAGTAAAGCTGTAAGCCCTACGGTGTAGATGTTAGATGCCTCTTTGATGTGGTGATCTTCGTTCAGCTTACTCACTCGTTTTTCGCAAAGGTGATAGAGACGAAAAGTGATATGCCGCTCGTTGATATTATGTCTGTGGATATGTGAAGCGGGAGCTTCGGGGAATATTGGCCAATAAAGGACACAGAGTGAATAGCATTCTCTCATTACGGGAACATGTCGCATCCTTCCCAAACCTGATGGACACAAACGCAACTCCGTTCATCGTCAAGCACTCGCCTAACAAAGGACAACGGGTGTTCCCGTCGACACTCATCTTATCCATAGTGCTGGCTTCTGGATGCTCCAGGTGGAAGGAACACAAATGGCAGCCCGGGCCGTGATGCATAGCCAAAGCAAATAGGAGCACACAACTTAAGGAACCATCTGTGCCGCTTTGGTGAGCACCGGTATAAGAGAGAAACATTGGCCAGCGCCACGGTACCGGTAAATAGTTGAAGAAGGTGAAACAGATATTGGATGTGTCTTTGTTAACAGGGCAATCCTTGGCCGCCGCGACAACACCCCCAAGCCATCGGTTAAGCACTGCCGGGAGAAGCAGACATGTCGTCGGTTACATTTGAGCAGGAACAAGCGAAAACCATGAGCTCAAATATGGCTGTATATAGCGAAGGGGGCCTACACGGACGGGATGAGTAGCCGCTAGGCGCCAGGTAACCGCGGTATGCTCGTCGGCTTCAGACGGGCCGCATAGCCGAACCGACCACACGAAGTATAAAGCATATGTACTTTCCGTGCCGGCTGACTCCCGCCTTTACCGGCCCTACGGTAGATTGACCTACAGACACCCAACTAGCATCTCGATAACAGACGCTCCGAACTGCCTCGTAGAGCTCAGCTTCGCAGATCCATGGATGACGGATGGAAAAGCCAAGCCACAGAAATGGGGGTTTGTGTGTTGAGATCAATTCTTCGATCAGATCATGTTCTCCGCATCCAATATTCTGGGGGCCGCATATGCAAAAGCACAGAAAACGGAACAAGTCGGCACACACACCTTGATGGTTACTAACCGGCCAAGGGCATCAAGAGAGGTACACGAGAGGCATCGAAAAGGCTGTATGCCACATTGAGTTCAGCCAAAACCCAGCAATTTGACCAAAGACAATGTCCGTGGCCTCTTTGATCACGGGAAGTAAGCAATACAAACCGGGGGGTAGATAAGGGGAGATGATACCTGTGTCCAGGGTACGGCCTTGCTCAGTATATCTTGACAGAAGCGTAGAAGATACTAAGCATGCCGTCCGCCGAAAATATGTGACGGACCGGTTGGCATGTTGAAATGTAACCACTTGGGGCAGCTTTCTCTGTCCTGAGGATGGGGGACGAGAAGACAAAGGACAACTAGCTGGTACCGTCATAATCTCTTCAGATGAAAGAAAGAGGTGTGAAGGCATGGAAAACCATTGGCGGTCCAAGATGCAACCACCATCATCGTCTCCATAATCAATCTCTAGGCGAGAACCACGTCCTGAAGATAGCCAGAGACGGGACAATTTTGCTCGACGTGGGGCGTAGCCGCTGGCGTTTCTAAAAATCAACATCTTAACGTTGACAGTCATTGCTACCGTAGCTCTCGTCATCGTGAAGGGGTTCAAGACGGAGACTCGAGCAAGCATGAGGACAGAGACTGCAGAACTCCCCGTTCCGTGTGGTCCGACCTGCGCATGTGGGTTTGGACTTTGGCCAGTGGGAATCGACGGCGGTTGGAGCAGATTGCCCGTAAAATTTGGTGTTGCAATCTGTTTACGAGAGAGAAAGCATGTGAGTTCAGTTCCCCGCGGCGGATCCGGAACCTGGAACTCTGTATGCAGCTGCGTTTTGCGTGTCTATTTACCAGGTTAGTTTCCATCAAGCCGAAATAAGAAAGAGGGCCGCAAGATAACTGCGAGACGATGAAGGGATCATGGTGAAGAAGCCCTGACCTTGAATATTGCACCGCAATACAGTCTTTCTGCATCCTTGATCGCGAGCTCCAAGCGAGACAGTAGTACCTTGCTTGAAATGGAGTAAGGAAGTACATACGTAGGCAGTAATAGTCCCGATCTCCGCTTGCAGTGCACCTGCACCTGTCAGAAACTGACCGAGGCTGGTTCTGCCGGACGGACACAGTAACAACCGACGACAGACGCCCCTGGACAGACGGGACGGAAGCGAAGCTGCACGACGTGGTGCCTCATCTGGGACAAAGGGAACATGGATCCAACAAGGACTGCATGACGGATACCGTCGGCGTGCAGAGAAGAGGCAAGTATGTAAGTATACGATGCTTTGCCGCGTTGCACGGCGCTTAGACGCACGACCGCACACACCACATAGCTGAGAGAAGGGTTTGTGCTCGACAAAGTGATCGTCGTCGTTTGAGGGCAGCAGGGAACTGCAATTGTTGCTCCGATGAGCCGTTGAAGAGAGGGAGATCGGGGAGGGGTCAAGGGAGGAAGAACTCGGAGTGGGAATGGAAGCTGTGTGGAACTTGAGTGGAAGGTTGTGATTTGAACGAACCAACCAACCTTAGTCCGAGTGGGTTGTGTGCCCCCCTGCCCGCCTGGTGCCCTAGAATTAGGTACCTACCCTCGATGGCTCCTTCCTTCCTCATCGTACACCAAGGTCAAGATCAGAACAGCACCTGCCTCTTGAGTCTTTGAGCGGTCTCTTGGCCGCTGTATCAATGATGTTTTAATATCGAGTGATCAAGATTACATCACTGTGTAGAGGTAGTATGTAGTACTAGCAACAGCCAGTCCGTTTCCTGTCAACTCCAACTGAGAAAAGCACTCACTCAGCACAGAAAGACGACCACACAATCATCTCGGCCCCAGCAGCCCCGGCCTGTCAAGCTGCGAGTGACGGGACTGACCGTTGCCCTAGAATTACTAGGTAGGGCGGTCGACAAGAGCGAATCTTCATGGTGAATATCCGGGCTAGTTTCTCCATCAAATCTTGCAGAGTCAGTCTTTATCTGGCAATGATTTGACAATATTAATCCCGGGGACTCGCTATACGGACGATCATGGGGGGGATCATAAGGGCACTTGGGCAGAAGGGGGGTCGCTTTGGGGGAGGAGGACGATGGGGGAGCTCGAGGAGCACGGTACATAGCACAGGCGAGCGAAGATTCGACAGAGGTTCCTGGCGAGTTCTGGCGAGGTTCCTGGCTGGGCGCTCGCTAATCGGAAAGCCTCAGATTGATGACGGTCTCGTTCGAGTGGATCTGAGACTGCGAGCACCACCCTCACACACAGACCGGCGTCCTTCCAACCCGTCCAAACCGTATTGGGTCGATCCGTAGGTAGGTAGTGTAGATGACAGCCAAGTGGCTTTCTCAAGGGGGGGAGGGAACGGTTGGAACAGTGCCGCGGCCTTCTACCCATTGATCCGGGAGTGCAGTGTCTGAAATTGATAAGTGCCATAAATACTCATGAAATTACTCTTCTCCTATTTCCCTTCATTGGTGTCAATTGACATGTGGATTTGCGCGCGACTGCGCCTCCTTTGAACGGCGGGACGAGCTTCCCTTGCCCGCGTACGTCTTTTGGCTACTCAGACCATGCTGACTAACTAGGTCTAACTCATTTTGTCACCTCACTTTCAACTCCGTCGCTCAGATGGGGCAGGCATACAGTACCGTGCGTGCATCGTACCTGACACACTTCACCGTTCCTGAGCCCCCCTGGCACGAGTCCCTGTGAGTGCTCTCAAGAGCCGTCTGCGGCCGTCTGGGCATTTGATTTTGGCGGACAAGGAGAAAGACCCACTGACCCACCAGTCCACTCGGCTTAAATTCCCACTCGCTTGTGCCCGTGGTCGGCTCCAAAAGACGCAAAGCACCTGACAGAAAGGTACATGACAGTTCGTTTGTGCCAGGAAGGAAGGAAGGAGACGGGAGACGGAAGATAGATCGATAGAAGTGAAGAAGCAAAACATTGAATTTTCACTTGTTGCTGATGATGCCCATCGCTAGCCTACACTGGTTAGAGTAATGACTTGCCGCGTCTCTTTTACTCGACTAGTCGACTTGCATGCATTTGCGTGGACATTGGAGATTGCACATTGGACTGGCTCCCATCTTCTCTCCGCATCGCAAGTCCCGCCCCGTTCAACTCGCGTCTCTCTCCCGCCTCGACGACGAGGATCATGGAAGACTGGAAGATCCACATTGTTCTCTCCAAAGGCTCCTCGACCCTGGACAGGGGCTACATGCTGTCGTACGGCGTCCACCCTCCTTCGTCCTCCGCCAGAACGACGAGGTCTAAAAAAGGCGGAATCGACAGCCCGTACGCTCTAGGATACCCCCCTTGGCAGCCCGCTTAATTGAATATCAAGAACAGCATCGCTGACGATGTCTTGAACGGGGCTATAAAAGATTGCGTTAAGCTTCTTTTGCACATTTTGTCTCCATCCTTAGGTCCCCCCTCACAGTCCCATCTGATCCCATCAAGTCCCATGTGCACCTGGTGTAAAATCCAAACTGGGGCCCGCCTACGGTCTGGATTCCTATTTCAGCGGAGCCAGGATGCAGCGCAAGGGACCAATCCACTCCAGTCACCATCACAGGCAGATTCACCCCTCTCTTCAAGAACCCACACCAAAATCCCACCACCCCCGTAAAGGTACGCCTCGTTTGGAGCATCTGCCACTGACATTGACCTCCCACCCCTGGACGACGAACCTAACACCACTTGAACTACACTCCAGAAACAAGGGGACCTACATATTGTCTTTCCACCACTTGTCTCTCACTCTCTTGGCTGGCAGACCGGCATATCATCGACTAGCCCCAGGGGTCAGGGGAAACAAGCCAAGCATTTCCCTCTCTTTCGGACACTGCAGTTCACAGGAACTGAAGAGCAGAAGAACGTGAAGGAGAGAGACAGAGAAAGAAGAGGAAAGTGACAGAGTGAGGGAGGAAAGGACAAAAAAAAACAAGAAACAGAAAAAAATTACAAAACCCACACCTACACACAGTACGTACATAACATACACATGCATGAGGGCTCTCTGTGTACCTTTTTGAGTCTGGAATATGCAGCTTCTGCGTGGATGCTTGGGCGCTGCAGCAGTCTGTCTGGCTGTCGTCGTATCGGCTGTATTCGCTGAGAAGCGCGCATTGCATGTTTCCACAGATTCGGCCCATTCCCAAGAGAACCTTGGATGACTCTAGGAAGAGCACCCCCATTTACCAACCCATTGACCTCTCATTGACCGTTCACTTTCGACCGCAACAGGAGCCTTTTTTTTCTGTCGGACGGCAAGGTACCATACCACCTTGCCATCTTACACCACCACCTCCTACACGCTTACACCCTACACACACTACACCTCGTACCTACATAGCTACATACATTACATACCACAGTACGGCTACCTGGTAGTAAAAGGGCTCGTCAAGTAGGTGGACTACCAATCCGCAATCCGCTTAGGAAAGCCGGGCCAGGAGAGCCAGGGTCGCGTCTGCCCCTAGCCCTCCTGGCACTCCCTCCCACTCCGTCCCCCCCGGTCGCTTGTTCTCCTGGCCCTTGCTAGGAATCGGTCTCCATTAGAATTCTAATTAAATTCCCAGTATGGCTCAACGGAGGACTGTAGAGTCGATCCAGTCTCGACCGTCTATCCCCCAGCCTCAGCACTCCAGTCTGAGCGAGCCGCACCCCGACCACGAAGGGAAGCATCGACATCATCTACAACTAAAGCTCCGATCGCCTGCACCCCAACCTGATCAAGACAACCCTCAACCACTTCCAGGTCCCTCAGCTTCAGCGTCACCAGCACCAGCACCGACACTACTAGTACCACAACCCTCCTCCGCCGGATCAGCACAGGCACAGACGTTGCCATCCACTCCAGGGACAGCCACAGCAGCTATATCAACGGCAGCAACAACAACATCAACATCAACAACATCAACAGCAACAACATCAACACCTACTCCGGATCTACAGCAACCAGGCGAAGAGGCGAGCTCGGCTACCACTTGTACACCTCCGGTTGAGATAGTCGAAACAGGGGCTGGACAGAGCTCCGTCAGAAGTGGTGACCCAGGGATAGCTACGGACAGTGCTCCCACCATCACAACCACCACCAGTGCCACTGCCTGCACCACCAGCACTCACCAAGATCCCCGCGCGCCCTCAGAAATCGCTCCTCCTTTGGCCGATACAGTATCCGGGTACAACCAGCAACAGATCGGAGCACCGCACAACGGCAGTGCACCCCGTGTCCTAGTGCCCACGCCCATGTCCCATCCGCAACAACCATCTGGCCCACCTACACCTCGCCAAACACCGACCATGAACTATCCCGCCCCGAGTCCATATCCGCCTGCGGGCATGTCCCCGGGTGCGCAGTACGCATATGGAGCGCAAGCGGTTGCCCATGTTGACCCCTACCGAACGAACCAGACGGCGCTCCCGAGCATGCGAACGTTTGACCATGTGCAGCAACAGCACGCTCAACACCAGATGCCCCTGCCGAACCATATGGCCGTCTCGATGGCCCCAAACCAGATGAGCTACTATGCGCCCATGCACGCAGCATACCAGATGCACCCGGGGCAGAGCGTGGTGCACTATGCCTTGACAGGCCTCACGCCGGACCCGCGCATCGCTCTGAGCGGAGGAAGGCACAAGAAGGTACCAATACATTGCACTGCTATAGCCCTCACATGCGACCCTCCCCCTCTTCCATCTCCTCTCTCCCCTCCTCCTCCTCCTCCTCCTCTGTTTCCTGGGACCCATGCTCGCTCGCGCAACACACTAGAGTGCTGACCGATGTTGTTTGTTGTGTTGCTGACAGGAGATCAAGCGCCGAACCAAAACGGGGTGCCTAACGTGCCGCAAGCGCAGGATAAAGGTGCGTTACTTTCTCTTTCGGACCCATTTCCTAATTTGCCCTTTTTTTTTCGTATTCTATCCGGTTCCTCCCATCACGGATGCCTTTTCGGACCTACTGCAACGAAGCGGGGGATGGGGTAGGATGGGGATCGGGCCGGACGGTGTCGAGCCAGGGAAGCGACGCGCGGAGGGAGTGGGTCGTCATGTTGCAGTTGGGGCATTCGGTTGAAGAAGCGCCATGGTTCGATATGACGACAACGGGTGTGTTAAAAATGGCGCGCTCGTTCGTTCGTTCGCTCGCTTGCTCGCTTGTGGTCGGTCTCGATGGTTCGTTGGGGGTTGTTGCAAGTGCAGCTGGGGGAGCAGGGCGGTTTGGGTTGTGGTTGTATGCCTTGGTTACGTTGTGTTGCCTTGGCCCACGAACGGCTGGGTTGGTTAGTTTGCTCGCTTGACTGCACTGAACTGCTGAAGCGAGCAACCTAAGCCCAGTTGTTCACAGTGACGCCTGCGGCCAACCCGCCAGTTGCCTGCCCGCCTGTTACTCACTGCCCGCTTCGGTTGCCCTCGCCTACCTCCGCTTCCCTTGCCTGCCATAGGCAGCAAGCGCAAGCGACGGGAAGCAACCGCAACTTTCCCATTTCGGTCGACGCCGACACAAAGTCCCCGCGGCGAGCGAGCGATCAACGCACCCGCCGGCGGTTGTTAGGCCCCGCCGCTAACAACTGGCCTGGGCTCCAGCTATCTGCTACCATCCTATCCACCACGAAAGCACCTAAAACCTCAATCCCTGCAACACCCTGAGCTCCATCATCACACCTCATCGCTCTATCTTCCACTTTGCGTACCGCGTTACACACAAGTTGCAGAAACAATCGTCTTCCCATTTTTTTTTCAACTCACCAGCAATTATGTACTCGTCATCGCCTAACTTGTATCTCTTTCTAGTGCGACGAAGCCCATCCCACTTGCAACAATTGCAAAAAGTCGAAGCGTGATTGTTTGGGATACGACCCCATCTTCAAGCAGCAACAGCAGCAACAACAGCAACAGCAAAGTCTGACTGCTCAGTCGACGCCCAAGTCTCAGCACTCTGCTCCCGCTTCTCTCACGTCGACTCCGACTGTCCCATCTTCCAGCGTCCCGCCAAGCCCATACCAGTCACAGGCTCAACCTTACCAGCAGCAGCAGCAGCAGCAGTCTCCGCCGCCTCATCACTATCACCAGCAACAGCATCCTGCTTACCAACACCAACCACATCCTACCTCGTACCCATCATCTCATTCCTCCAACACCCCCTACGAGTCTCCGGTGTCGTCCACTTCCCCGGGCTTCGATTACGGGAGTGCCATTGACCCGGCCCTCTCAGGTACCGACACGCCAAGCGCTTCAGGAACGCCTACACCAAATTCGCAGCTGGCTAGGCCTGACGACAGGAATTTTGGCACTGTGGGTCATTATCAAGGCGGAACTCCTGCTGGCTCCCCTTTGCCGGCGACCTCGTTTGCCCAACATAGATAACCGAAGTCTTGCCGTGTCGAGGGATCCGGTTCAGAGCTGTACGACTATCTTGCCCAACATGACTGGCTTACCCACCAACAAGAAAACCGTCGATGATCTTATCGCGCTGGGGGGCGCAGAACCTCCCATTATGAACTCTCCGCCGTCACAGGCCGTCATCCAGGAGATCAACAAACTTTATGGCGATGTATACGTTACTGGGCTGTCGTATTTCTTTGAGACGCAGTGGTACGATTTGAAACCTGACAGGGGTATCCTGACACACCATCCCATCCAACTCTTACTGAATAATCAGCCATTGATGGGTCTTTTTGGTTCCTTTGTCGAACACATCTCCCAGCCCCGGGCGGACCACAAGTATGCTTCCCAGCTGGAGGAGTGTATTGTCTGGGGATTAGCAAAGCTGCCCCTCTCTACTAGATGTAGAGGTTGGGCTCACCCTGGAATGTCAATTTCTCCATACCCGATCCCGCCCTTGGATGACCCACACGAAGCGTTTGGTCGTCTGCAAGTGTTCGAAGCACTCCTGTTAGGTTATCACTCTACGTTGACAGAGAATCCGCTCTATCATCCTATAGTGCTTGGAAATCTCCACACCTCCCGGCGCAATGAATTGGAGTTCTGGTGGCATCTGGCCGATTTGGCCATTCGAAAGCCCAATTGTGACCTCCAGAACCTGCGACGCCTACTGGACGGTCAGGAGAACCGTGATTTCCTGTATAGCCTCGCTGTGCTTCGCGAGTATTCGTATCATTGGAATCCTGCCAACATCGAGCAACAGTTGCCGCCGCAGTTGGCCGAGTCGGACCCGCGCTGCAGGCTTGCGGTGGCGGCCAGGTTTATTCGCACTACCATGGAAGAGGGAACCACAAACGTGGTGAGGCGGTTTGCTCAGCTTGCGTATCGTGCGTACGTCCACCCGGGAGCCAGTGTGTCCGCGAACGCGGCTTGGCGCTACCAACAGAAAAGCGATTAAGTGATTGCAAGTACGGAGAAATGGTCAGCATGGTCGTTGGTTTTGGAGGTCTCTTTTGTTGGTGCTAGAGTTAAGCAAACCACTCTCGCTGGGGGTTGGTGCCAAGTTAGATAGATAGCCCGCTCGAGCGTGTTTCTCTCTTCATCTTTCTGTGGTCTTTCCTTCCTTGGATTTCCTTCTCTTATCTATACTTGCATCGGATAGACGGCGTTTTTACAAGTTCTTTTTCCTCCACAGTTTTTCCTTCTGTTCACTCATTATAAAGCATATGGGAGGCCTTGCAATGGATTTCTTGGTTCCAAAATTTGGTTGCTCTTTGATGTTCTCTTCCCAACCGTTTGTATCAAGTGGCATTCTTTCCTTTTTACAGCATTATGAGAGCGACTAAAATTGGGGCGCGGCTTATATACAAATCCAACACCACTTAGTCTAACCTGCTGATATCCCTGCTGACAGACGGTAGTGTGAACTTTGTCTTTGATGTATTGCATTTAACTCGAGTTGACTTGACCAATGAGCCTTTTCCTACACATAACAACTACTCATTGCATGTTCCTCTGCTCGGGCACAATACTCCTCAACTTCCCTTCCTCAATCGCCATCTGTACGTTACTAATCGCCCACTCCTCCATCTTGGTCTCCGTCTCGACCGTCCATGTCCCCATGTGCGGCACCAGCATGACGTTTGGATTCGCCAGTAAGCCAGGGTGAATCTCCGGTTCGTTCTCATACACGTCCAAGCCAACCGATTGCACCTGTCCAGACTCCAGCGCTTCCACCAGCGCCGCCTCGTCCATCACCGCTCCGCGAGCAGTGTTGATGATGACTATCCCCGGCTTCATCATGGCGAATTCTTTGGTGGAAATGATATGTCTCGTTTCGGCCTGTTTTGTTGTTCATCGTGTTTTCCGTTAGCCTCTTTCCTTTTCTTTCCTTTTCTTTCCTTCCTTTCCTTTCTTTCCGTATCCCACTCATCTCCTCCTCCTCCCCCTCCTTCCCACTTACCAACAGCGGTTAGGGGAAAAAAAAAAGAAAAAAAGGGGCAAAACAAAAAAAAAAAACTCACATTCAGCGGCAAATTCAAACTCAAAACATCACTCGTCCCCAAAAGTTGCTCCATCGTCTCAACCCACTCAACCTCCACCCTCGGAGAGCCTCCTCCTTGCTCCTCCTTCAACTCTTTCTCCCCCTCCCAATCCCTCTTCCGATTCAGATATTGTACCTTCATCCCAAACGCCCCCGCCACCTTGCGCGCCAAACACTTGCCAATCCCTCCCATACCCAAGATCCCCAGCGTCTTGCCCCTGGGATCTCTTCCCAGCGGTGGCATCTTGATCGTCTTTGTTTGTTCTTCTTCGACGGTGGTGCCCCCTCGCCATTCATTCCGGCGAAGAGCCGTCATGCCCGCATTGAAATTCCGCATGGCCCCCAACAAAAGAAACAAAGCACAATCGGCCGTGGCCTCGTCCACAGCGCTGGGGGTGTTGGACACCCGGATGCCGCGCGCGGTGCAGGCGGGGATGGATATGGCGTCGTAGCCGGCGCCGACGTGGCAGATGTATTTGATGGAAGGGGGCAAGGCGGAGATGAGGTCGTGGTCTAGGGGCCCCGTGAGGGTGGTGGAGTCAAAGGTCCGGTAGGCGAGGAGGCAGGAGGAGAAGGCGCCCGAGGCGCATTCGGAGAGGAAGGAGGTGCGGTCTGTGGACGTGGGTTGGATGATGTCGGCGATTGAGGTGATGCGGGACCAGGCTTCGTGGGCACTGTAAGCGTTATGGTTAGTTTTGTTTGATGGTGAAGAGCAGGGGAATTTGGGGGATTAGGATGGGGGAAGAGAGGTGTAGGGGGGTTCTAGGAGGGAAGAGAAGGGTGAAGTGAAGTAAAGTCCGGTGCTGTACTGTACTGTTTAAGATGGAAAAAAAGAGTCGTCAACTTGGACTTACTGCTCGATAGTGCCCAGCAACAAGATCTTGGGCTTTTGGTGCTCTTTGGAACCCATTTTGAAGGTCTTTGCTTCACAGAATTCAGTTCTTTTGATTTCTGGTCTGGTTTCTTCCTTGACTTGTATTGTCTTGTTCTTTGCTCGGTCGTCAAAATACCCGCTCAAGAGAGTTTACCTGTCGTCAAGTGAGATTCCCAGATGAGTGAGTATCCCCGGATTTCGTTATCCGGAAATATTGGCTCTTGATAGCTGTGCTGTGACACAACGAAACCCGGCAATGAACTACTTTGACGACCGTTCGTCGTCGTGCAACGAGGGCTTCAAACCGGAGATATATGAAGGCGTCAGGGTGTGTAGGACCAAAAGTTGGTGGGTGACGTAGATACCGTTTGTGACGTTCTGTTCGTTTGAAGATGGTGGGTGTTACGAAAGACGAAACGAAAGCTTTCGAGTGTGGAACTTACTCGCTCGTGGTGACTCAACCTGGTCTTGAAGTTCGATAACCGTCTCTCAATAGGGAAAGAGCATAAACGTTTTAGAGGGGGTTGCTGAAAACCATTCACTCAATAAACACTCGCTTTATATAATATAACTGGCAGCCTAGGTTCCCCGGACTATTTTACCAATTCGAGTCAGACAAAACGAAACAACAATGATCGCGGGGTTATCTTCGACCGGTGAAGTGTACTATGAAACTACGTGACTGCTACCAAGAGAGGCATAGTGGGGTCGTAGGCGACATCATAACCCAATGGCTGGGCTGATAGCAAGTTCCCCTAGACACAGGTTGGAAAGATGTTGTATGCAGAACACATTCTCAGTAGGGAGGCACGCTGCCTGGTCCCGTTGCAGGCAACTAGAGGTAGTAGATAGGTATATAAAAGGCGGCAATGCAGTTTCCGTGCAATGGAACGGAACGGACGCCGAATGGTTGAGCCAAACCAACTACGATATGCAAGATCACGATATGTTGGAGTGGGAAGTGTCCATTCGCGGGCGGGCGAAAAGAAGACAAACGTGATGCTACTTTGGATGATTGGAGAGCCAGACTTACTCGTGTGGCTTTTGCGGCCGTTCGTCGTACCACTACTTCCTTGAGAGGGACAAATACAACACAAGAGACGCACGAAAATCAGACATGAATCGCGTAGCAGGAAGGGAAAGTGTGAGCCATAACCACATATTATTAACTTCGGTGGCTTCTTTGGTGTACCACAAAAAGACATGCCCAAAAAAGACTGTGTCTTTCTCTATTCCGTAGTCTAATTGTTCCCAGGCCTCGGTTGACGGGCCTTTGGGTATAGCCTTCCTCTCTTTATCGTCTTCTTGCACTTCATCAGGTGCAGCAACCAGCTACTTACGTTTCGAAAACACACCCGTCTCAAATGCCTCGAGGGTGTGTCATGGGATATCATGTGCCAAAGCCAACGCCGTACTTTTGTTGAAAATTTGTACCCGAACCATCCCTAATATACCGTTTTGAAAAACCCCTAGTGAAAGACCCCCATATTGAACCCGGTTTTGTCATGCAAATCATGCCTGTTGAAAACGATGCTTTGTGGAAATCCCAAACATGCCGCTGAGAGATGTTTTGTCCATAACCCAAAGTGTTGAAGGAGATCCTCAGTAAATTACCTCCCCTATCCTAGCCAAATACGACAGGAGAGGGTGGATATATGGTATTGAAAGGGAAATTAGTAGCGGTAGCTGTGACTTGGTTAGCATATCATTCATCAGGCACCAGAAAGGACAGGAAGTAACATACTGGTCGCTCTTGTAGGGACCCTCAGTGGCGAGGCCGAGGTACTCAGCCTGGACGTCAGAGAGCTGGGTAAGCTCGACGTTGCAGTGGTCGAGGTGGAGACGAGCAACCTCCTCGTCGAGGATCTTGGGAAGGACGTAGACCTTCTTCTCGAGCTTGCCGGACTTGCCGAACTCGACGTACTTGTTGGAGAAAGCCTCGTCGTTGGCCTTGTAAAGCATGATCTGAGCAAGGACCTGGTTGGTGAAAGAGCAGGACATGACGAAAGAGGAGTGGCCAGTGGCGCAGCCAAGGTTGACAAGACGACCCTCAGCAAGGAGGATGATGTGGCGGCCGTTCTTCATGAGGAAACGGTCAACCTGGGGCTTGATGTTCTGGACGGAAGCAGCGTTGGCCTTGAGCCACGCGACGTCGATCTCGACATCGAAGTGACCAATGTTGCAGACAATGGCGTCGTTGGGCATGACCTCGAAGTGCTTGCCGACGAGAATGTCACGGCAGCCGGTGGTGGTGACGAAGATCTGACCAAGAGGAGCAGCCTTCTCCATGGTGGTGACCTGGTAGCCGGCCATGGCAGCCTGGAGGGCGTTGATGGGGTCGACCTCAGTGACAATGACGCGGGCACCCATGCCGGAGAGGGCCATGGCGCAGCCCTTGCCGACATCACCGAAACCGGCGACGACAGCGATCTTGCCAGCAATCATGACATCGGTGGCGCGCTTGATACCGTCGACGAGGGACTCACGGCAGCCGTAGAGGTTGTCGAACTTGGACTTGGTGACGGAGTCGTTGACGTTGATGGCGGGGACAAGGAGCTTGCCCTCCTTGAGCATGCGGTAAAGGTGGTGGACACCGGTGGTGGTCTCCTCAGAGACACCGAAGCAGTCCTCGAGCATCTCGGGGTACTTGGTGTGGACGAGGTGGGTAAGGTCACCACCGTCGTCGAGGATGAGGTTGAGCTTCTTGTTGTCCTTGAAGGCAATGAGCTGCTGCTCCAAGCACCACTGGTACTCCTCCTCGGTCTCACCCTTCCAGGCGAAGACGGGGACACCGGCAGCGGCGATGGCAGCGGCGGCGTGGTCCTGGGTGGAGAAGATGTTGCAGGAAGACCAGGTGACCTCGGCACCGAGAGCAGTGAGGGTCTCGATGAGGACGGCAGTCTGGATGGTCATGTGAAGGCAGCCAGCAATGCGGGCGCCCTTGAGGGGCTGGTCAGCGGCATACTTCTTGCGAGTAGCCATAAGACCGGGCATCTCGTTCTCAGCGAGCTCGATCTCCTTGCGGCCGAAGGCGGCGAGGGAAAGGTCGGCGACCTTGAACTTGTGGGCGGGGGCAGACATGTTGGGTGGATATGGGGATATCTGTGAATGGAGAGTACAGGTTAGAATTGGTGATGTTTTGGAGGGAGGAGAGAGAGCAGGAGCACTCACGATGAGGGGGATGGATGGACAAAAAGTGAGAATACTCTTCCTGGCAAGGGGACAGCAATGGATTTATTTAAAAGGAAGGGACTGAGGGGATGGGGTGAAAAGTGGATATCGGATGGCACACGGCAGAAAAGAGGACACGGCCCTGGGGGAGCAGGGGAAGCGAAGGGGAAATCAAAGGGCCCGGAATCCAATGACACAGCTCACAAGCAGAATGTGCAGAGCCTGACTGCCTGACTGACTGAGAGTGGCAGCCGGCGGCGGAGAGGAACAGCAGGGCAGACACGGGTCTGACGGGCAAGCAAAACGAAGCCAAAACTGCTTCGTGCAGGAAGTGGGGAAGGGTCGACGGGGTTTACACTACACTAGGGAAAAAAAAAATGAGAACCCCGCGGGCAAATCTGTCGAACCAGCAGCTCTGTCGGTGTGCATCAGACAAGCAGGCTAGTCCTAATTCAGCTTTATTCCCCACCACAATGCGAGTGCTTGCCCCTCCTTTGCCTGCCAGCCGTTGTCGTCGACGCGGCAAATGGCAATGTGCTTTCTGCCGCCAATTCGACACCACGTTGTTCTCTTTCAGCTTGCCTTTTTAGCGCTGATGCCGTCGGCCTAAATAGTGGGGTTTTGCGGGCGGATGGGCAAGGACGGACATTCATTCACTTTTCGTTTCGGCCGAACTGGACGTTTCCAAGACATCGGGTGAGGTTGGGGAGTTCAACAATTGTTATCGGTTATCGTCGTATCTGGACCCGAATGAGGTTTGGTGCCCATGAAAGCCAACCTCAACGGAAGCAGTAAAGCGCCTGGTCAGCGTCTGCAGCAGCAAACGGGGGGGAAGCGCGGACATGGCGTTGAGATGTCCAGCTAGAGTGCTAGACACATCCCCGAATTGATGAGACCCATTTTTTAACAATTCAGTTTCGGACTTTCTCCAAACCCTCCCATCCAGGGCCGTGGCATCTCCATATGATTATAGGCAATTCATTACATATACGGAAAGCTGAAAAAAAAGGCTGGCCCCTTAAACATAGTAGAAGATAACGGCTTATCGCTTGATTGACGGGGATCTCATGTCTGATAATTCGTCCAACGCGTCCCTCATCGCCTTTTTGGACGCATCCCTTTTGTTTTCTCTAGTGCCTCAATGCCTCCCCCACGTCAGATCAGCAAGGCCACCACAAGATACTGGATGTGATTGCAGCTCTCCCTCCCGTCCCGCTTTACGTAGGCTGCATGGCCGACCCTGCCCTAGACCTTGCAAGGTAAATAACACGCCGACAACCCGGAACGCCAAAACCAAATGCGGCTGAGATATCGTGGCCACCGTCCTCTATCGTCCCATCAAAAAACACCACCACAACCCCTGGTAGCCCCTTTTACTCGGGGAGAAGGTTGCCGCGAACGGCGAACATCTTGGCCGTGATGTTGGCCGTGAAGGCATCCACTTGCCTTGCGTACTGGTCGACCTGGCGGGCGTTGAGCATACCCTCGAGTCTGCTGGGCTCCTGGGGGAGCTTGAACAGCCTCTGCCACTCATCCTCGGGAAGGGGCGACTGCTTAGCCGCCAAACGCGCGGCGTTCTCAGCCTTGCGCTTCGCCTGCCATTGGGTAATCTTGAACTGCTCACGAGTGAGCTGTCTCTGGTAGTACTGGTGGTTGTTGAGGTCGGTGTAGTGCGACTCGATGCTGTCGAGGAGCAGGTCGCAGGTCTTCTCGAGGAAGGGGTCGATGGAGAGGTCGAGAGACTCGAAGCCAGGGTGGGCGGGGATCTGGACGGGATCGCGGCGGATGTCGTCGAGAGAGGCGGGCATAGGGATCTCGGCGCTCTTGGGGGGAGCGGGTATTTGGTGGAGGAAGGAGGTAAGGAGGTGAGAGTTGTGGACATTGACGGGAAGCTCGACGAAAATGTCCTTGTAGGTGAGCTTGGAGTTCCGAAGGCTGTATCAGGTAAGGTCAGTGGTGTGTGCTATACGACATGCGATATGCGACCTGCGCCCCAAGATATGGGTGACGGCAGGATCCCGGCGGTGTGCTGACCTCTCGGTGGTGAACTTGGCCTCCTTGTAGGCAGTCATGAACTCGGGGGAGAGCTTGAAGGCGCGAAGGCTGAGGGCGCCCTGGGAGCTCCTGCTAACATCGTGAACGAGGGCGACGGTCTTCTCGTTCTCCTTCTGGTAGTGGTACTGGTTCTCGATGAAGCTCATGTTGATGAAGTTGCCCATAGTGGCGCTGGTGTACCAACCGACGTTGTTAGCGTCGACGTTGACCTCCTTGAGGTGTCTGATCATCTCGTTTTGGTAGACAATGTTGGCCTTGGCGCGGGGAGCGGCGGCGGCGAGGGACGAGGCATCGCTGTGGCTGTCGCTGCTTGAGACGTCGACGGAGGGGAACTGGAACGAGTTGGTGACCTCGATGGCACCGTTGTTGTCCATGCCAACAATGGAGCCGGTGGCAACGGTAGGGAAGCTGGTCGAGCAGTGCTTCACGATCTTCATGACCACCTATGGTGCCGACGCTGGTTAACAAAGGGGGCCTTATGGCGGGCGACTTGGGGGGCCGGGCAGGCATGGCGGGGCTCCGGCGGCAGGAGAAGACGACGGACGACGTAGAACAAGAGCTATCTCCAACTTACAAGGGCCTCGACTTGGACCGACTTGATCGGCGCATCCTTCTGAACTTCGGCCATGATTGCGGATTGACGGGACTCGATTCTCACGTGAAGACGCGACGGTGTGGTTGGGTATGCCGTTGCGGTGGTCAGGCTGCTGCTGGGGGAGTCGAGTTCGTCAGTCGTGGAGGACTTCAACAACTTTTCGCAACTGAATTCTCTCGCTTGCGTTTGTGGGCACTGCTGGCGACCAACCGGCCGCACTGGGGTGTCCTGCCGGAAACAGACTGCCAGCAAAGACCGTGTGCCGGCGGCTGGCAGGTGGCGGGCGGGCGGTCGAGAAACAAAGAAGTTGGGCAATGGCCTGTGCTTGAAAGGTGTTTGGCCGTGACTATGGTTTTAGCTCAGAGACGTACCGCAGAAGTACCTCTCACTTTTCAGCTGCGAGGAACAGTGCTCACTCGATGACTGTCGCACTGCTGACTGTGTGGTCTTCCACAGCCCAACCCCACTGACCAAGTTTGGTCCCACTTGATCTCGTCGACTTCTCGCTGCAACGATGGAGTCTGGGGAGGGCATCCACTCTTGACCGAGGAATTTCCTCACAATGCGGAGATCGTCGAACGGCACCAACTCAGATATTGAAACTGCAGCTTCCTGCCAATTGATGAGGGTCAAAATCGTGAGAGCATTCGAGCTTCATTGACAACCCCTCACTCAAAGTCCCGCGAGAGATCACCACTTCCACAATGGGACTCGGACTTTTGGTGGCGGTCGCCAACTCGCCGTGATTTGACATCCGCAACCAGCAGCATCCCACGCTTCCCAGGGCCCCCCCCCGCCGAACCTAGTTTCGCTCCTCGTCTTCAAGGTTCACGCCATCTTTAAATATGCGACTCCGACGTCTTCCATGGACACGTCGTCATACCCCTCTTTCCTCTTAACTTTCACACCCTGCGAATATTCCCATCACGACTTCAAGTTCACTTCAGCTGTCAACTTGAAAGATAAAGCACGAGTCTATTCTACTGAGTATCGATGCCTCTAAAGATATCTCTGTGGTTATTACAATGATTATAACTCCCTTCGATGCATGGTGACCATATCGCCTTGTCACCGTCAATTTCCACCAAAACGCCAACCTCGACGCCCAAGCCGTTCCAAGTCTAAACCGTCATGCCCAGCGTCTAGCACCGGAGACAAGTAGCTCCTAAACCTCAATTCCACTCGGTGAGATCCCAGCTTTCAACGTTGTCTCGGATGGTCAACCGATGGCGATCAATATGCCAGAAGGAATACAACGACCTGGTTGCCCCAGCCGCTTTTCGATGCGCAGGGCCAGTTCCCCCCTTCTTCGCATCTTCTGGGGATCTCCAGATGCAGGTTGCAAGGTTGCGACGCTCCTCATTTGGCGTGCCGAACCAGTACCTGAACCGTCAATGTCAGCATGCTGGTTCCTGTGGAGGAATATGGCTGTTACTCACTTCAAGAACCCTCCACTCGCGGTGGCTTCAGCATGAGCAGCCTTGTCCAGCTCACCCAAGTCCGCATAGTTCTCGACCGTCGACTCGAATACTTGTGACCGGAAAGCAACAACAAAGAAGGAAGTCTCCTTCCATGTGTAGTTACGTTTTCGTGCGAGTGCGCGAACGTGTTCGATGATCTGGTCCCAGTTGAAGGTGTCGCGGTATGGCGCAGTTGCGTAGTCCTCGCGGAGGCACGTCAACTGACTTAGGGCAAGTGCCAAAATCTGGTTCTCAGGGTCAAGGGTTGTGAGGTCGAGAAGGTGTTGTTGCTCGATATAGGGTGATACTACAATGTATCGCTCCTTGTCCGGTAGCTCCGTGGGTGTGGTCTGAATGTTATTCTCAGAGACGATACTGGAAGTCTTTTCAGGATGGACCGGAGTACTATGGCTGGCCATAGCTACGCCGACGGGACCTTGGGATATGGCCATGTTGTCGAGAAAAGGAGATGCTAGGCTAAGGCAGCAGAAGGGGGACGAGATAATGCGACGGCGATCGCGTGAGGACAAAGACTTTGGGTTGCGGAGGAGAAGGGTTGACTGGAGTTTACCACATTGGACTCAACGTGGCCTATTTACTGCTTGGTCGTCCAACTCGGCTAAGGTGCGCAATGACTTCGAGATATGACGGCTGAGGTCTTGGAAGGATGGGCGCTCAGGGTGAAGTAGTCTTTGAGATTGCAAAAAGAATGGACTAATAAGGATGAACAGGGACGAACGGGCACGAACTGTGGTGACATACCGCTCTCAAATCGCGAGTTCATATGGATGACATACTCGAAGGATGCGGGCAACCGCGCCTGCCAGTTATTGCGACAATGTGCATACACAATTGCTGATCGCGCAATCGGTCACAAGGGTGGTGCCATAGCAAAGACCCCAAGCCGACCCAGGCGGATCCTTGGTCATCAAAACCAAGAAAACTAGAAGTGAAACAAATTGCACATCACTTTCGAGTACTGCTGTCTGGAAGGTCTGGAAGGGACGATGGAATTGTACGGGAAGGGTAGGTGTCTTTTCCATTATTCAGTCTGGCGCTTCACGGCTGACTTGGTCTGAAGTGGCCGGTTTTTTTTTCTTTTTTGCGATGATGGGAATCGTAATTGCGGATCTGACAGCAGCGCATTCGCCAACAAAGGGTCAGGTACACAAAACCCAAAACGTGGCGGTTCCGCTGTGATTTTTGGCTTGTTCTTCATCTGAACTCATAATGAAAGCCCTCGTAGTGCCGATTCGAGTCCGAACTCAAGCCAAAGGCCGTCAGTTGATATGACAGGACTTTCCATGTCACTCATCGCAATGCGCAAGTGGCCGATCAAATCTGGAACCCTCTAAAACACAATCAGTCGACAAGGGCGATTTTCGAGTCATGAAAACCTCCGACAGCGGCTTGATACCTCATTTCTGCCCACCAGATATCAATAAAGCCTTGTTCATCTCTGCAGCGCAGCGCTGCGCGGCTAACGGCCATTTCGGAATTGGGGCCGGCTAAGTATGGACATCAGATGAGACGAGACTTAGCCGGGATGATCGATACTGGAGAAGTCGAGCCTCGTAGGGCAAATCTTCCAGCGTTGATCCCCCTCTTGCTCATGTTATTTGGAACCATACAAGGCGCAATCACACGTGGATAACGATCTCGGACACTGCATCTCGGAGAGCATCTATCATTCCTTTTTCAACCACACCTTGGCGACCTCGTACGACCCGAGATAAAGCCCGCTGCCGAAGGCCGCCCACGCCGTGCGCAGCGCGCCGCCCCGAAACAACCCTCGGATCCCTCGCTCCCGCACAATCTCCTTTGCGACCTGGAACCCACTCGTACCCTTGCTGCTCTTGTGCTGCCGACCTCTCTCGAGCACTTCCCCAGACGAAGACTCCGGCTGTTGTGTCCCCCCTGCCGCAAGCATCATCTGCGTCTTGACAACATCCGTAGGCGTCGTCACAAACGCTGCCAGCGACCCTGACACGGCGGCCGACACTCCGGTGACGAATCCCGTTTCGACCAGACTTCTTTCTTGTTCAGACCCCTTCCCTCGATTCCGATCTCTCACCTCCCATATCCTTCTTCGAACCCTTTCAAACAAGGGAAACTGCAACGCCGTAAACGGCAGATTTCTCGCTACCAGGGCTGTGTAGCCCGAGAACAGTCGTCTCCATACGCCGTCTGGGCTGTGGCGGAGCATGTTGAGGGCTTCGAGGGAGGTTGATTTGGGTTTCCCGTCGCTAGTAGTGGACCGTCGAAGGACTTGTGCGTTTTGCTTGATTACTTCGGCGGGCGTGAGGACGAGGCAGGAGGCTAGTTCGGCTCCCGCAGAGGCGAGGGAGTGGGTGAAGGGTGTCGGGATGGATGTGGGGAGGGTCTTGGAGAGAAAGGATTTGGAGGATTCGTAGGTATAGAAAAAGACGCCGGCTATGTAGAGGAGCAGAAGGAGGAGGAGGAGGTAAGTAAGTAAGTAAGTAAGTAAGTAAGTAAGGGGGATCTTAAAGTCCACAGGTTCTTCAAAGGTAGGTTGATCGGGATGACCCCGACCGCCACAGCATTCGAAGCGATGTGAGGAGTATACTGTCTGAAGGAGAATGAAAGGTAAAAAGAAAAACTCACCAGCAGGCAAAGTAGCAAAGATCACACTGCCTATTCCCTGGTATAACCCTCTGAACAAGGCGGCCTTGGGAGGCTGGATTCCCAGTGTTCCCTTTATGGCAGAGTGTTGTTTCTGAGAAGCGTAGACATCTTGGTAATCTTGACTTTGGATACGGGTCTTGATTGTGTCGAGGGGGTAGACGAGGAGGTCGACGGTGAAGGCTGCTATTGAGCCGGCCTGGTTGGTTGTATGAAGTGAGTGAGACTGTACGTATGTAAACTGGAGATGCGGTGAAAAAGAGAGGATGAACACTTACGATTAACACCTGATGTGCGGCACTGTCGCCCATCTCTGCTTGAATGGTTCACTCAGCCTTCCTAAATATGAGGTGGGGTGAGGAAGCAAAGTAACCTAGTTGGAAGAAGAACCACAGAAGTACTATTCGGAAAGGTCGGTACGAATGTGGCTGCGGCTCTGTAGAACAAATGGAGAGACACACGCACGTGCAAGATTAGTATGAAATGAGATGAAAGAGACTAACCAAGCATGCAATCTAGGCCCGTCCCGAACTCTGGATTGATGGGATCAAAATCCGTCATACATACATACATACACTACAGTAGTCTAAGTAGGTCGATGCAAAAAGGGGACCATGGCGATGGGATCGTCAATCGGTTCGATGACATCATCATCGATATGCCTTGAGCCGTTTTGGAGTCGATACTAGAGGTAGTACTGCCAGCGCTGAGTCAGCCGAAAGGGGAAAGCGCTTGTTTTCGTGTAAGTGTTAGTGGGAGAGAAAGAGAAGGGCAGTTAACACTGCATAATTGGAGGAGATGATTGGTAAATTAATCATTCGCACATCATCTTGAGTTGCCAAAGGTTGAATTTGAGTACGGGTCTGGACTTCTTCATGTCCTGACTCTGCTTCCGAGCAATTGCGACGGAGGGAGCTCTAACACCCGGGTTCTTGTTCTTGAGGTACACTATGTAGATTGGTCGTCAGTCTTGGCCTTCACAGTAGCACCACGAAAAGAAAGACGAGCACAAAGATGCAATAAAAGACACCAAGCACCTCCAAATTCAGAGGGCAAAGTGTTACTTAAGTGGTAAAGTGAAATATCTACCAAGAAATACTGAGGGTATGTGCTACCTACCTATGTATAGCGACTACCAATGGTTTGATATCTGCAAAATGCATCATGATGCATATATGTAGCACTCGCATACGCCATTTTTAATGGGCGAGTCTCCAATGAAGACCTCACCTCCATTGCGCCTCTTATTTCATTTGCCTCTAGATCAGTGTTATAGGGCAATATGAGCTGTGACAACCAAAGAGAATATGGCCAAAGTGGTAGCTAGGCATGTTTATGAGGAGGAAGACGGGGAAGAAAGGGGAAAAAAAAGAAAGGAAAAAAAAAGAGAAAAAAAACCAGAAAAAAAAAAGGGCAGCATATCAGCCAGACACAAAGATATTGAATTGGCGACACACAAAAAGCCAAATATTTTTGTGAATAAGTATTCATGATGCCATGTCCATTTTCAACTCCGCTACTCCATCTGGACACCGTAAACCTAAAAAAAGTGATATCTCGGGGCCAAAATTTGCTCATACACTCATAACCATTCTATTCTATATTTTTTTCGACATCTTCTTTTTTTGTTAATTCGCGGACAACTGCTTAGTTCTTCTCCTTATCCTCCTTGAGCGAAACAATGCGGTTAAGAACGATCTTGTCATCTGTGCTTTCCTTGTCCAGGGCCTGCAAAACTATCGGTTAGCTACAATTCCGAGATAGTGTCAGGGAAGAGGGGGGGGGGGGGGACTTACAAAGTAAGCAACACGCATAGCCTGGAAGCGGACACTCTCAGGACCGCCCTTGCCAAGCTCGCTCTCACCAGCCGCCTCAGGCCAAGGAGCGCGGCGCTTGACCTCGTCGAAGCCAGACTCGATAAGGGCATCAGGGTAGACGACCTCGCTCTCGGGGTTGATGTCGCTCAACCAGCCGCCCTCGGCAGCAGCGGGGTTCTCCGACTTGAACAGTTGGTTGTAGACGCGGACCTCACACTTGCGAGAGCCGTCGGTGCCAACCCACTGGATAAAGGTCTTGGGCTTCTTGGTCTCACGGTCGAAGACGGCGCGGATCTCGGTGACCTTGCCCGTGGTCTCGTCCTTGGTGAAGCTGGTGGCCTTGATGGGGAAGGGGGCCTGGAGAAGGCCGACGGTCTTGCCCGGGGCGAGGCGGAAGTAGTCCTTGGAGTCGACCTCACGGAAGTCGGAGCGGTCAATGTAAACGGTCTTGGTGAACTTGATCTTGTGGTCGCCCATAGCGGCGTTCTTGGACGAGAAAGGCACGGTGAGCTCGGAACCGTCGAACTCGTCAGCGTCCTCGATCACGACGGGAACGGGGTCAAGCACGAGCATCAGGCGGGGCACGGTGCGCTCGAGGTAGCGGCGGATGGTCTGCTCAAAGCGGACAATCTGGATGATGCTGTTGGAGGTGGTGACGCCGAGCTCGTTGACGAACTCGAGGATGGCGCCGGGAGGAACACCTCTGCGGCGGACGGCGATCAGGGTGTACAGACGGGGGTCGTCCCAGCCGCGGACAATCTTGCGGTCGACCAGCTCCTTGAGCTTGCGCTTGGAGAGCACGGTGCCGGACAAGCTAAGACGGCCGTACTCGCGCTGCATGGGCTCGTAGACCTCGAGAGACTTGTTGAGCCACTCGTACGAGACACGGCTGAGCACGAACTCGGTGGTGCAGAGGGAGTGGGTGATGCCCTCGAAGCTATCGCAAAGACAGTGGGTGAAGTCATATGTAGGGTAGATCTTCCACTGGCTTCCGGTCCTGTGGTGAGGCTTGTCAAGGACTCTGTAAGCGGCAAGATCCCACATCTGGGGGTTACCGTCGGTGATATCCTGCTTCATGCGAAGGAAAGCTTCCCTGGGCTTGTATTTCCCGTCGCGCATGTCGCGGAACTTCTGGAGGTTCTCCTCGACGGACTGCTCGGCGTGCTTGCAGCGGAAACGGGGGCTGGAGCCCTTCTCACCTCCACGCTGGAGCTTGATCTCGTCATCGTTGCAGTGGCAGACGTAGGCCTTGTCGAGGCCAATCAGCTTTTCGGCCAGGTCGTACAGCTTCTGGAAGTTGTCGGACGAGTACGTGATCTTGTAGGGGGTGAAGCCGAGCCAGCGGACCGTGTCCTCGATGGCGGTGAAGTAGATTTCCTCCTCGGCCTCGGGGTTGGTGTCGTCGAA
Organism: Neurospora crassa OR74A; assembly: GCF_000182925.2. Lineage (NCBI taxonomy): Eukaryota > Fungi > Ascomycota > Sordariomycetes > Sordariales > Sordariaceae > Neurospora > Neurospora crassa. The sequence goes on from NC_026504.1 coordinate 1,330,062, forward strand.
TCGGAGGTAGCAGTTGCCGCCGTGGTATTTGGCAAAGCCAAAGTTGATGGCAATGGCCTTGGCGTGGCCGATATGGAGGAAGCCGTTGGGCTCGGGAGGGAAACGGGTGAAGACGGGCTTGACGGGGCGCTCGTTGTAGACGTCGTTGAGGAAGCCCTGCTTGAACATGGCCTGGGTGTCGATGGGGGCCTCTTCGGGCTTGGGGGTCTGCTTCTTGGGGGTGGCACCGTCTTGGGCAGCGGCAGTCGTAGCGGCGACGTTCTTCTTGTCGTCCTTGTTCTTCTCCTTGATGGCCTTCTTTGCGCGCTTGGCCAGACGCTTCTTGAGCTCGCCCTTGGAGACCATCTCGCCGGTCTCCTCGTCAAGAACGAGCTTGGGGGCATTGGGGTCGACGGGGGCGTCGGCCAGCTGCATCTTGGCAGCGGCATCTACAACGGCGTCGGTCATGATGTGTCTGTGTGTGTGGTGTGCGGTTTGCGACTGGGTGGTGTGTGTGGTGGTGGGCTGTCGCAAAGTCTCTCAGACGTCTCGATATGCGATTGCGTTGCGCAGAAAAGCGGGCGGGCTCTCTTGAGGTGGAGGCTAGGTATGTATATGGGAGAGGGCGACAGGACCTGCTATCGCGACGGGCTAGAGTCAACCGGAGAGGTTGTCGGTCGGACAAAGGATGGCTGTGCCGGCGGTGATATGCGGTGACGGGGGTGAGTCAGGTAGCAAGACTCGAATCAAACGGCGACAAGTTGGGACCGCCGCGATAAGTGTCTGGCAAAATTGTCGGAGATGGGCACACACACACGACGGGCGCCAGCGAGGGAGGGGTACGGGCCAGAACGTCCAGGAACTTACAAGGGGTTTGAGGGCGTCCCTAGCGCTGTGCCCCGCCTCAGCCCGCCCAAGCTAGAGGTACCTCTACACTACCTAGGGGCGGTGACATGAATGATGGAAGATAAGGTAAGATAAGGACAGGTACTTTGGTCTAGGTATCTTTCCTGTCCTTCCTCCACTGTTGTTTGACCTTTCGTCATCCCGCCCGAGGGAACATCAGCAATGTACAAATGGAACGACCGACGAGTTCCGTCAAGTTGTTGCTCCTGTGCCAAACCATCAAGCGTTGGTTTCATGATAAAATCTAGTGAAAATCGGCAAGCAAGTAATTGCACGAAATGCTTGACTCAACGGCGGCATCTCTTCAGTTGGGTTAGAATTGATCGTGCCTTCCAGAGCTATGGCCTGTCGCGATCATGAAAGGTGTTTAACGTCATCGGTCCTGCCTCTCTCTTCATCTTCACTCATAAAGGAAGCTTGGCGCCCAGAAGCCCTCGGTATCGTATCTGTGTCTCAACTGAACTCACTCTTCTCCCAACTTCACTATTTCCTGCACAAATACTAGAGACCATTCGTTTGCCATTCATGTCCTCAGTTCGACTTTTGTCCCGCGTTCTCCAAGTGTCTCTACGCAATCAAAGTCGACGTCCACTCACAGCTCGATTCATTCCAGCCCGAGCCATTCCAGCCCTCACAACCCCAGCTGCCTCGCAAGCAACGAGAAGTATGGCGTCCTCGGCCCGCCGTGTAGAGTCCCACGAGATCCCCAGCATCCATGACCTCTACGACGAGGGCGTACTCCCCGAGGAGGGCTTCGCCGTGACAGACTCCTATAAGCAAACGCTCCCCGTTGTCGTCGACGGCGACTCTAATGCTTTCCCAACCCCCTCGTCTGAGCTCAATAAGCGCATTGCCATCCACCACGGAGACATCACCAAACTTCAGGTCGATGCCATTGTCAACGCCGCAAACAACTCCCTTCTTGGTGGCGGAGGCGTAGATGGTGCCATCCATTGTGCCGCCGGCTCCGGGCTGGTTCGCGAGTGCCGCACCAAGGGTGGATGTGCCACCGGTGACGCTGTCATGACTGACGCCTATAACTTGCCTTGCAAAAAGGTCATCCACACGGTCGGTCCCGTCTATTCATCGGGGAACCACCAGGAGTGCGAAAAACTCCTCATCTCCTGCTATCTACGCTCTCTGCAGACAGCAGCAGAGGCTGGACTCACCACCATCGCTTTCCCCGCCATCAGCACCGGCATCTACGGTTATCCGAGCAGATATGCAGCTCAAGCAGCCCTTGGTGCCATTCGCCATTTCCTGCTAGATCCCAAGACACCGGCCACAATCACAAAGGTGATTATTGTCACTTTCGCCCACCAGGATACGCGTGCCTACAACAAATGGCTACCGTGAGTCACCCATCCCCACCTATTTTCAATACTCCTAGTGTGAAGCCACCAAGTTCAGTGTCAGAGACGCAAGTGGGCTAACAAATTACCTCTAGGACGTACTTCCCTCCCTCAATTTGAAAACCTGGGAGGAAGTTTTCCCAGTCATGTCAGGGGTGGCGAACCTCCAAGCGTGCTGAAAGCGAAAGGTGAAGACGGCAAAGTATCAATGAACTTCCAGTTCTGACGGCCAAGAGGTGCGTTGTCCCTGCTTTGACCCGCTGGTATTCTCAACACCCCTTTGCTTGCTTTTCTCGATGCCATAATCGAGGAACACAATGTGGAATGGCTTTAGAAAAGCGAAGGAAGAGCTGGAGGCAGTGCCAGAACAGTTACAGACAGCAATCAGAGAGAAAATCGTTTGAACGTGGATGGACGCTCAGGTGGCTCTGCAAAAGCGGCGAGTAGCTGAGGAGGAAGACATCGACAGGCCTCAGTAGCTGCAATCGACGATGAGATTGTAAAGTCTGTCGAGATGTTTGCGTCTGTATATTAGCAAAGATTCACGTCAGGGTGGATCAGAAATGCGACTGGCTCCAAGGTATAATACATCCATACACTAGCTGACAATTACAAGCAGGAATCGATCCAAAGATGAAAGAAAAGTCATTGTATCTAACTAGATAACCAAGCATAAACCACAGAGTATACCACAAATCCAAACTCAATCACTGACCCGTTCCTGTTGCGCCATCCCAGGTAGTCGGCCCTCCCGATCTACATAAGACAACTTGATTCACACCCTATCTTCCGCCCGCTTCCAACCTTCTATACAACCAGCCCTTTGTTCAGTCCCCATACTCATTAAGCCGCGACCTACTCTATCCCGTCGTCCATATCCATATCGTTATCCGGATTCTCCCTCTGCCCTGCTGTTTGACCCCTTTCATCACCAAAAACATCTCCCAGACCACCCCACCCAACACTTGGTCCTCCAGCATTCGCACCAGCACCCCGAGCGCCCCGACCACCCTGAGCACCCCTCGGAGCGCCCGAAGCGCCCGCTCTACCTCTTGGAGCATTCGGAACATTCATCTCAGCGAAAGGAGCTCTACGACGTTCATAGATATCCATACCTCTACGGCCAGGCGCCCCTCTAGCATCTACATTCCGCCTAGGTGCCGCAGGTGCCGCCGGTGGAGAACCACCATCACCACCACCATCACCACCGAAAAAGTTCAACCGACCCAAGGGTGCAAGTAACCCCCGCATACCAGACGTTGGAGTCCTGATTTGCGTGGGAGAATCTCTACCCCTCGGAGCGCGAAATTCAGGCGTAGAAGGGCTGCGAGCATTGCGAATGTCAGCGTCAGTGGCAGCGCGTCCGCCACTGCCTGGGCCGAGGCTGAGGCCGAAGATACTGCCGACTGCGTCGAGGAAAGAGGGGGGAGGAGTTTCGTTGGGTTGGACTTGACGACGGGGTCGACGGCCGCGGGGTCCTTCGAGAGGGGAGTGGCCGGGGGATCGGCGACGGGGACGAGGGCCTTCGATGGGGTGACGAGGGGTTCGGGAGTGCACGGGAGGAGTCTTTTGGTAGGCAGGGGGAGGGGTGCGGTAGGGGGAACGGGAGGGGGCGCGCATGTGGGGGGTGCGGAGGGGGGATGTGCGAGCAGGGGGGTTACGTTGGGGAGTGGTGGGAGTGGTGGGAGTGGTAGTGGTGTTGGGTTGAGGGGGGGCGTCCATGAAGGGGTCAGCGAGGTTAGGGTCGTTGGTGACGATACCGGTTTCGGATTCGGAAGAGGAGTAGCAAGTTGAGCAGTAGGAGGAAGAGGAAGAAGAAGAGGAATAGGAGTGGGAATGGGAATGACGATGGTGGCGGTGGTGGTGGGTAGAGGAAGAAGGCGCTGCTTGTCTTCCTCTTCTGCCCCCTCGGTTGTCGCTGTCGCTGATCTCCATGGGATCTCCGGGGCTGTAGCCAGTGCTGGGGCCTTCGGGGATCCCAGGGCTCCTGGTGCTACCTATGCTGTAGCTGCCTTCGGGTATCAACTCTTCGTCTTCGGGAGTACCTTCCGCACCAGCACTTGGTGAACCACCAGATCTACCACCAGAATCACTCTTAGGGCCGCCAGACCCACCACCGGACTCGCCACTAGAACTATCACTAACATCATCACCAGACCCAGAACTAGAAGAAGAAGTCCAAACAGAACCGGTAGCAGAACGGGAAGCACCAGCCGCAGGGGATGAAGATGGAGCAGCAGCAGCAGCAGCCGCAGCACCACCACCACCACCAGCAGGAGCACGAGCGAATCTCTGTGGTGGAAGTACTTGATTCGGGCGCAGCTGCCGCTTGCTGGCTGGTAGTTGTGGCTCATCTTCATCTTCATCATCATCATCCCGTCCGCGCTTAGCCCCGGCCACTGCTGTTGATGGACGTGATCTGATTTGCAAGCCTGCAAAGGCGTGTCCCGACAAGATTGCTTCCTGCTCCGGGTCATTAGCGGACATGACTCTCGTCGTTGGTTTTGGAGCCGGTGCCGATGCCAGCAGCGCCTGTGGGTAAGCTGATCTTGGTGATATTCTTGTCGACTGGGGGCTTCGGAGGGTGAGTCGTGATAATGACAGCTCCGAGTCATAGTCGGTGCCAGGACTTGATTGTCTCCTTGCATTCTTCTTCTTTTGCTTCTTCCTCTTCTTCTTCATGATGTATGGTCTCACTCGTAACGTCCCTGTACGGAGTTTGGTGTTGATTCTCCCAAAGATCACATGGAACTTCTCCCACAGCTGACGAAACATGAGTGGCATGTTAAATAACTCTCGCTGCGCAATCTTTTGCAGGCGCTGGGACCGGGTGCGGAAGACGGTATCCTCGATGGAGGGCATGGTCTTTGCGATCTCGTCAAATTCACGCTGAGAGATGGTGTTCTTTTCCAGGTAAGCTCTGGTTTGCTTCAGAGATGAGAAGAGTAACGTGATGCTTGTGATACTCTCGCTGATGGACGAGAGGAGCTGGTTATCGAGAAATACGATTGACATCCAGCGGGTGATCTTGGCCGGAAGAGACAGGCTCATGATTCTGTGCACCTTGCGCCCGTAGGACTCGATCCGCTGCTGAAGCTTCCAGAGCTGAACTTGGAGGTAGCTCTTGTCGAAATCCGAAAGCTGGAGGTATTCGACCGCCATGCGCTGGGAGTGCTGGAGTTCGGCCAACACGGAGCTACAAAAGTCTTGCAAGGCGGATAGCAGCTCCTGGGTGGTAGAGCGAGCGTTGAGCTGGGTGACGCTGACTGCCGCCTCTCCAGGCATACTGGACAACGCGTTGTTTCTGATCTTTTCCATGTGTGCCTTTACATCTGCATCACGGCCAGACCACCGCTTTTTCTCCTCGTCCCAGCGGCTCTTGGTTCGCACGCCGACTAGCTCTTCGTCAACGAGATGGCCAAGGTACTCAGCCACCATCCCATATCCAGCGGCTCTGAACGCTCGCACTGCCAAGTGCAACCATTTACCCTTGGAAAACCCGAAAGTTTCATACCAATCCTGTTTCCTCAGTTCTGCGTCGTGCGGGACGGCAAAAGAAGGTCTTCCGGCGGTGGTGAATCTCAGGGCCCTGTGGCCGTAGATCGGAACGTTGGCGTCCCAGAAACTCTGCTGGAATAGTCGGTGGACGTCCTTGAGCTGAATAAGAGTTCCGACGCGTGCTGTGGGCAGGACAGCATCACGGAGGTAGTCTGCCCTGTTTTCATGGTCCTTGTGGTCGGGTGGGTCCGGCCACTGCCAGAGGCAGATGTCAATGGGCCATGTGCGGTAGGGATAAAATCTGGCGATGTCGGTTTTGTGAGGCGGTTTAAGGGTGCCGCCCCATAGCTGTGGTTATTAATATCATGTCAGCATTGTAATTATGGGATTATCGTCTGGTTGGTTAAGGTCACTAATGGTCACGAAGGGTATGATATGCTTACCTGGTTCTCAAACGCAAATCCAATCTCAGCCTTTCCCTCATTAGCCCAGAAGGGATCGTCCCATGCTCGACGGACTTCTGGGTTTAGAGTGTCTGCGACGTGGCCATACATGGCAAAATGAGCGGCATGCTATGTTTATCAACGACGGACGGCGGTTCCTGAGTCAGCTACGAATGCGGCAGGTCATCAAAGCGGATACAGAACAAAAAATAAAAAAGACATACAGCTAGTTCGTGAAGAATGACAGTTGCAATCACGAGTGAACAGTTTTGTTTTTCGACAATGGTGTACTGCGGGACAAGCAGAGGCCACATGATCTCGGCTGCAATGGCGACTTCCAGGCGAAAATTGACAGCATCGTTTCGATGGTATGGCTGCGTCTCACCGGTCATGTCGTCTCGGCCCGGTCCTTGTCCAGCCACGAATTGACGGTTTGACTTGATGCTGAGGCTTATTCGTTCCTGGATATAGCTGAGGGCGAGGTTGGCTCTCATGTGAGTGCCCTGCTTTGCGAACCAGTCCTTGGGCTCGTTGGGGTCGATGTAGATGAGCTTTTTGTCCCTGTGTTTCCTGCTCTTGCGGTGAGGTGGGACTTCGATTCCGCAGAGAGAGTCTAAGCATGCTCGCCAGAAGGGATGATCCATCTGTAAAACCCGGGTGACGAGCTGGAGGGCTGGTTGGAGGGCTGTCCACAGTTCTTCATCGTTCTGTGAAAGATGTCAACTAGTATTCATGATTGGTAACGAGTAGAATGGAGGTTGACGACAGGGATATAGCACATAGCCAATAACGTACCACAGAGTATTCGCCTGTTTTACCGCAAAGATTGTATCTCGGCCGACCGCCCTCGTCCATATTGAGCCATTTTTGGTCTCTGACGAGTAAACTATAGACAAGTCAGCTCTGCTAGTAGTGTCGACCCGAAAGTTAGGAGGTGATGCGTACTCGTGAAGGTTCCCACTGAGGTTGCTCTCTTGAGGCTCAAAGTCCGGGTGCAAAGGCTCAGCTTTCCAATCGATCCTCTAGACCGGCGGATGTCAGCTTTTCTAGTCTCTTAATTTTGGTACCGGGCAGGACGACCAAATCTGGTGGAAGAATACCTCTTTAGTCGTGAACCCATAGAACAAGGCCCTTTGATAGTCCTCATCATCAGCATAGACCTCTTCTTCTCCAAATTTGCTCTTGAAAAGAGCAATGTTGGCATGCGAGTACGATGCCGGATCCTGATCCAGATTCTGGAATTCGTGCTCGAAGGCTTCCGCTATAGGGGACATGCGTGACCGGCCGTGTCGAGGACCACGGAAGTCATCATCGGGGAAAATTCCATATCGCAGGGCATATCTGGTGGGGTTCTGCGCTCCGTCCTCGGGCAGGAGAGCTGGTCGCAGCCGAGACGTCGCATCACCCTTGATGACGGCCGTTGAACCGTCCTGCGGGACTACTTCTTCTGGGGGAAGTGTGATGCCCTCGCGTGGCCAGTTCGGGCGGGTCCATCGTGGGATGAGAAAGGCGGCGTCTGGATCCTGCGTTGCCTCAAGGACTGTGTCATAGGTGTTCTGCTTGATGGTGTTGATAGTTGAGGTGAACGGTTCCCACTTCCAGTCACGAATGTCGTCGTCGGACTCGTCGGCGTTCATATTTGCGTAATCTGATGGTAGCAAGAGCAAGGAAAGGGAAGAACATGATGGTGAGCAAACGAAAGACGTATATTGAGTATATCATGTACATAACAAGTAAGCTTCCGACACAAAGAGGTTGTTCCAGCGTGGTGAAGAGGGCCATTCCTTTCCTTGTTCGATTCCGCTTCCGGCACCCTTTGAGAAACGAGCCATGAATGAAGACAATGGTGAGAGAGAGTCAACGCATCTGGATCTATATGGTATCCTTGTATCCATCCTCTTTGGATACGTGATCTTGAGTTCGGGGCACAAAGATGCGAAGGAGAGGAAAAGAGGAAAAGAGAAAAGAGAGAGAGAGAGAGAGGTACGTACCTCCCCATGTTTGTCGTCGAATGTGGAGCCAGCCCAGCATCTGTCGGTGCCAAGCTTGGCACGGTAGTGTAGCCCAGGGCAGCTGTCAGCTGTCAGGTACCGTCATGCTCTGTATAGTTCATGCACGCACTGTACTACGCATCACGCTGCTGTAGCGGCGGGTACCTCTCGCTCCCGCCCGTCAGAATTAAGCGCACCGCACCCAGGCCCACCACAGATTGATTTCATGATCAAAAACTCGGCCACTGTTTCACCAAAGAACTTGGTTCTCACTGCAAAATTCATGAGCAGTCCATGCTTGGTCTAGAACGATACGTTGTCTCAAACTTCGGGTATGCGTCCCTGAAGTGAACGCCTTTTCATCAACGTTGCCACGAGTCGTGATGTTCGCCAAGGGCGCGGCAGAACGTGGTAAACTGGTTGTCGGTGTGCGCATAATTCTGACGTCCACGACTAGACTTGAGAGTGCTACTCTTAGTGTTAGTGCAGCTTTTCGTGAAGCTCCCTGTTAGGTATGTTATTCACCACCAGGATCTCTTGACAGCCGATACGGCAATGCTCGAGAACCACGCATCAACATGACATGTCCTTGCCGTCTGTGCCATGAGTACATAACACACGGCGGCATGTAGAGGTAGATAGATTAAAATTGATGGATCCAATATCGTCTCTGCGACCTTCCGGATTACGTGCTCTCGTATTGGTCTTTTCCCAAGGTTCCTAGGGTCGGCATCCGCTCTCTGCATCGACTGACCCTGGTCCATCTCTCGATTTTCCCGCTAACAGATGCAACTCCACCTTCCGCAACGAGAAGGTGACTCTGGTGTCCCCTGTCTTCAAGCCTCTTTCTTTTCTCTCTCACCGTCCGAGTTCCGATTCCTCTTCAACTTCCCGGGAGCTAGGCATCATGACCGGGACTGCCAGGCACAAGTCCTCTCGAAATGGTTCGTAGTTGTGGGATTCTATCCTGGCTGGCCGGCCTCGAGCAGGGAAACCTTCACTATTGCGTGATCATGACAACTGATAAGTGAGAGAGAGAATGCTGTTTTATACCTTCTTCTCCTTCAAACCGGATTTATCTGAACACCAGACTAGGCTCAACATAGTCTAGTACATGAGCTGTCGATTGGGAATGGCAGACTTGCCAGCCGCTCTGAATGGTTTCTTCAACTTCCCGGCCCCGCTGGCCGTCTTGCATGCAGCTGCTTCCCGGATCTGCTAGACCGCAAGGGGAATGTGCAAGATAAATCCAGTTTGTACATATAGGAAATGGTAGATGGCAAAGTATAAAAGAGTCATGATGCCTTCAGAGGGGGGGTTGGCTCTTGGGTCTCTTGTGCACGCGCCGTCAAGCCTTTTTCAAGTATCGATATGCGTGGGCACTTCTGGGCCGTCCCGGCCGTACTGGCTGCCGTCATTGACTCGGCCGCTTCCAAGCCAGTCGTAACTACAACGGCCAGTCCAACTGTCCCTACCAGTGAGCCGTGTGCCATTGTGAGCAGCTCATGGGCTTCCCAGAAGGCTGCCAGCCCATCGGGTGAGTTGTAATGTTGACAGACGATATTCGAGAACGTAAGCTGACAGACATCAAGCTACCCCGACTGTGGCAGCCGCTCTTGCTTACGAGTGTCTTAACTCGATTCCTCTAGGGAAAGATGCCGCCATCGAGCTTGTGGATGCCATCAGGCCCTACATCGACTGGCAAAGTGACTCAGCCTACAAGGCCAAGCCGCCCAAGGAATACCCTTACCCGGCTTACGACGTCTTTGGCGCTCTTGACAACGTCAAGGCCAAGCTGCAGGCTGACAAGTACGCCAACGAGTACCAGTTCCAACAGGAGCTGTACACCACCGTCTTCGGTCCCGGCCATGATGGCCACTTTGTCTTCTACCCGGACGCCCTGACCAGGGTCTTCGAGTGGCGCCGCCAGCGCTCCTTGGTGTCCATCAGCGAGGACGGCAAGTCCCTGCCCGTCATCAAGGTGTACGAGGACGTCCTCGCCAACCCCAAGAACGCTTCCGTGGTCAAGCTGATCAACGGCATCGACGCCGCCACCTATCTGGCCAAGACCATCGACGTCGCCGGCATCAGCCAGGACCCCGACGCCAACTACAATACCATGTTCTACCAGAAAGCCACCTTCGCCAGCAGCAAGTCCACCGGCTTCTTCGCCAACGGCGGCCGTATCCGGTACATCTACCAGGGCGCCAACACCACCTTGACCTTCGCCAATGGCACCAGTGTGACTCTCGAGAACCAAGCCGCCGTCAAGGCCGACATGACGAACGTGACTTCGGGCGCGGCCTACTACGCCAAGTTCTGCAACCCCCACGGCGCGACCCTCAACAGCTCCGCCGAGACCACCGAGGACGGTCCTGCAGAGAACGTCCCCGGCTACCCCAAGCCAGTCATCATCACCTCTGACGCCATCGTATCCGGCTACTTCCTCGAGGGCGCCGGATACGAAGACGTAGCCGTCATCGCCCTGCTCGCCTTCTCCTCCGACTCCATCGCCGAGTTCCAAGCAGTTGTGCAGGATTTCATCGCCGAAGCCGTCGCAGCCGGCAAGACAAAACTGATCGTCGACTTCCAGAACAACGGCGGCGGCTACATCCTCCTCGGTTACGACTTCTTCCGCCAGTTATTTCCCTCCATCGTCCAGGACGGGTTTTCGCGGTGGAAGGAAACCGACTCGTACAACGCCATGGCCCAGATCGTCAGCGACCGCGTCTCCGGGGTCAACCCGTACACCACCCCCGACTACGAGCTGGTAGAGGACTACGAGTCCTGGTTCAACTACCGCTACGACCTCAACCTGACCAACCAACCCTTCCGCTCCTTTGACGCCAAGTTCGCCCCCCACGTCTACCAGGGAACCAAGTACACCAACCTGATGCGCTGGAACCTCAACGACAACCTGACCACCACCAACGAGACCTACGGGATGGGCATCGAAATCACCGGCTACGGCTCTCTCAACCCCAGCGTTGTCCAGCAGCCCTTCGACGCAGACAACATCGTCATCCTCTACGACGGCGCGTGCGCCTCCACCTGCACCCTGGCCTCGGAAATGTTGCGGATCCAAGGCGGCGTCCAATCCATCGCCATGGGCGGCCGTCCCAACCACAACCCCATCCAAGGCGTCGGCGGCGTCAAGGGTGCCCAAGTCCTGCAGTACCGCAACATTTACTCATCCGTCCAGAAATACCTCCCCTTCGCCAAGACCGAGTCCCAGAAGAAGGCGCTCTCCAAGTTCAGCATGCTCCCCATCAACCGCAGCGCCGCAGCCGCCGTCAACGTGCGCGACCAGATCCTGCGGGATAACGTCAACGACGGCACGCCTGCCCAGTTTGTGGTGGAGGAGGCCGACTGCCGCTTGTTTTGGACGTTGGACATGGTCAAGGATGTGAGCGCCGTGTGGAAGCGGGCGGCGGATGTGGCCTTTAACAAGGGCAAGTGTAATGTGGGTGCCATCAAAAAGAAGTCGGGTAAGGGTAAGGGTAAGGGACCTAAGCCTGGTCATGTCGGTACTGCTGCTGCTGCTGCTGGTGGTGGTAGACCCGGTGCGGGTAAGGGCAATGGGGATGGAGGTAAGAGACTGTCGGAGATTGTGAGAGAGGAGGAGGAGGAGAAGGCCAAATTTGGTATTTCGAGATTTGGTGGAGACGGAGGCAAGACGCAGCAGCAGATTGAGGATTGGGAGGCGGTCTATCGGTTGGAGGTCATTCCTTGAACGGAATAACATGTTTTGGATATGAAGTATGGGAAAGGAAAGAAGGGTGGTATCGTATGGAAGATGAGAGTACTTGTTTTGTATAAAGCGAATTGCGTACATAACTGAATGATACCCAAAGATAAACGGATAGCGTGTTCGATGCAAGCTTGCCCGTTGTTGTCAAGTGTAAACAAACAATGAGGTAGCACATTGTATTACTAGATACGAGAAACAAGGAATTTTGCTTCACCACGCCGCACTTGCGCTGCCATGCATTGTTCACGAGGGTCTGAACATATCATATGGGATCGCCAATGCTGAAGATGCGATGTTGCAACTGTCGTATCGCCAAAGATCTGCCCGTTTTGACTTGTTGAGTAGGTCACGTGACGTATTCAGGGCGGCTTTAAATACCAAAAGAAAAAAGCCACCAAATATCACGGAAGAGTTCGATTTCAAGCAGCAAAACTAAACGCATTACACAAATGCACATGAGTTGTTGTAATCAAGTGTGACTTTTTTAGTCGTCTATCATCTAGAATGTCATGCATCTCTTTCGTTATATCCACGTTGGGTATCCTCCTTTTTTTTTCCCCTCCATACGGGCACACACCATGAAGACATTAGGATAAACAGGACCATCTCGGGGGTCTCCAGTCCCCAAGCGTTCCGAATCCTTGCCTTCCGGCCACCCAGTAGAACGATACGCTGCGACGGTTGTCTCGCAAGAGAAATTATGATCTAAAAGCTCATAACACCAAAGTAGACGCAAAACCCACGATGCCTGACCATGCAAACCGGACCCAGAAAAAGCAACTTTTGATCTCCATTGACAAAGTGAAATCAGTCTTGAACGCACCGCCCATCAACGAGTGATTTAGAAGTCGTCCTCGTCAGAGAAGACCTGTTGAAAATGAGTTAGTGAACCTGCTGACAGAACAATAGGGGACAGTGGATTATTAAACATACCTCCTCACCACGCTTGCGGCGGGCCATACGCTCCTTCTTCTTCTTGCGGAGCTCGGCAGAAGAAAGCTTGGCCTTCTTCTTGGTGGAGACGATCTTGTTGCCCATGGCATCGAACTTCTCCTCCTCCTCACCATCATCCTCCTTGAGACGAGGACCAGAGCCCTGACCCTGAACCCAGTTGTGGCCGGAAGGAGTCATCTTGCCGTCCATGACAGCCCAGACTTCCTCAGTCAAGTCCTTGGTGAACTCGGCAGAGTGGGTAATGATAATGACACCACCCTCGAACTTCTTGAGGGCCTTGGAAAGAGCACCAAGAGAGTCACGGTCGAGATAGTTGGTAGGCTCGTCAAGGACGATCAAGTGAGGACGCTGCCAAGAGCAGGCGGCAAGGACGACCTTGACACGCTGACCACCGGACAGACCGCGCATGCGGGAGTGAGAAACAAGCTCGGCATCGAGACCGAAGTTGGCGCAGTGAGACTCGATCTCCTTGCGGACAAGGGGACGGAACTGACCGGAAGCGAGGGCCTCCTTCATATCGACATCAGCAACCATCTTCTGGTGAGAAGCGAGAAGCTCATTACGGGGCAACCAAGCGTTGTCGGCGGTCATCATAGGGACCCAGCGCTCGTTCTTCATGCCAATGTTCTCGCCGAGGGCGAAAGAGCACTCGTACTCGTAGGAGTTCTTGAACTTTCTACGGCTGTGAATGCCAATGACACGACGGGGAGTGCCCTCGATCTTGAAGACCTTGTTCATGGCCTCCTCATCGGCCTCGGTGATGATCTTGTTGGCACGATCCATGGTCTCACGATCCTCACCAGTCTGGAAACGCCACTGGATGTACTCAGAGGGAGTCTTGTCGAGGTGGTTATCGATATGGGCGAAAGCGTGCTGCTTGATGTAGGCGATACGGATGTTCTCGTGCTGGTAGATCTCACCCTGGGTGGGGATGAGCTCACCAGTGAGGACGTTGATGAGGGTGGACTTGCCGGCACCGTTGGGGCCAATGACGGCAATACGGGAGCCGAGCGAGCACTGGAAGGAGATGTCGGAGATCTGGGGCTTGGCGGTACCGGGGTACTGGAAGGACATCTTGGTGGCACGAAGAATGGCCTTGGCCTTGGTCTTGACACCCTCGAGGAAACCGGGCTCGGGGAAGGAGAACTCCATTTCGGAGGCACCGAGCTCGTAGTAGGACTTGGCAGAGGGGACACGAGCGACGAAGTCCTTGAGGTTACCACGGTAACGCTTAAGCTTGAAGCGCTCGTAGTGGATAATGTGCTGGCAAACGTTGTCGAGGAAACCAGAGTCGTGAGAGACGATGATGGAAGTGCAAGGGGAGCTCTTGAGGTAATCCTCGAGCCACTTAACGTTCTTGACATCCAAGTGGTTAGTGGGCTCGTCGAGGAGAAGAATATCGGGAGCCTCGAAGACGGCACGGCACAGGGCGAGCTTCATCTTCCAACCACCGGAAAGAGCAGAGATGTCGTTCTTGATCATGTCGGGGCTGAAGCCGAACTCGGCGAGCTTGGCCTCGACATCCTCGCGGGAGGTATCGACACCAGCCTCCTTGAGCTTCTTCATGGTCCAGTCGATGGTGGTCATCTCAGTGTCCTCGGAGTCAAGGTCGTGCTCAACGAAGACGGTCTTGACCTCGGACTGCTTGGGGAAACCCTCGACCTGCTCGTTGTTAATGGCGCGCATAAGGGTGGACTTGCCGGAACCGTTGGGACCGCAAAGACCGTAGCGCTGGCCACGCTTCAGACGAAGGTGGGTCTGGTTGAGAAGAATCTTGGCACCGTAGGCAAGAGAGAAGGTGCAGTTGCAGAGATCCTCACCCTCCTCATCGTCAGCCTCAGCCTCATCGGCCTCAGCGGCACCGGGGGTGGCCTTCTTGCGGAGGGCATCAGTGACAGCCTCGGACTCAGCGTCACCAACGATGACGGTGAGGTAGGGCTTGACGGCCTCAGCCCAGATGGAGGACTCAGTGGCCTTCTCAGAAACGAGCTGACCAGCAACGGCGGCGATGTACTCGACAATGGCGGTGGACTTCTCGAAAGCAGAGGCGTACTTGCTGCCGAGAACCTCCTTGAGGTGGCCAAGGACGATGTTGATGTCACCGGGGTTCTGAGCCTCGGGGATCTTGCCGTCAACAACGTTACCGACACGGACGAGGGTGTCGAGAGCCTGCTTGGTCTTCTCACGGGCCTCGGGATCAGCGAGGTTGTCGTAGTTCTTCTGGAGAGCGGGCATCATCTTGGGCAAGAAAGGAGCAACAATGTTGGGGTCGTCGACGAGCTTGCACATGTTGTCGACAATGACAGCGGCCTTACGCTTGATGGCGGTGTCGCGCTCGTTGAGACCACGATCAAGGAGAGGAACCATGAGGGCAAGAGTGGGCTCAGTGACCTCAGTGACGAAAGTGGTGGCACCGAGCAAGTGAACGGTCTCGGGGACGTTCTCGGGCTTGGCGATACACTTGATCAACTCAGGGATGAAGCGCTCGATATCACGGTTGACAATAAGCTGGCAAAGCTTCTCCATGGTCTGGTAGGCACGCTCCTTGACCTCCTTCTTGGTATCCCACATGGCCTCAGAGATGACGGGGATGAGGTCGGGGACCAGGAGACCGACCTGGACGGGGGCGGTGCGGATGAGGGTGTCAATGAAGTCAAGGGCGGTCATCTTCTCGGGCCACTTCTGGGCGTTGCGGATGGTGTCGATGAGAGGGTTGAGGGTGGCCTTGACAGCGTTGGGGTTGATGGCCTCGGCGATGGCAAGAGCGGCAGCAATGGCGGCGTTCTTGACAGCGGTGATCTTGTCACCAGCGGCAGTGAAGACGCTGGGGAGGAGGGCAACCAAGTAGGGCTCAACATGGGCGGAAACCTCGCTGTGCTGGGCGATGGCCTGGATGGCAGAAAGAGCCTTCTCGCGAGCGGTGGCATCCTTCTTGTTGGCGAGCTGCTTCTTGAGCGCCTCGACAGTCCTATTCGTGATTCACATGTTAGCACAGCGTTCTCCAAATTCTGGTGTCTGTGTTTGTGCGTAGTAGTGAGATTGCCCGACTGGGACACTGCCTGCAGCGATGCACAATGCTCATTTGATGGATCCGACCCCAACAAGAGTCGGGACCTCAAATTTGACATCGTCCTGCTGAGACCACCATATCGGTGACCGATCCTTCGGAGAGGCATTTGTGGTCCATGTCCTTCAGTACGCCCCCACTCCACTTTTAGCGGGGTAGGTACGCTTCGACCGCCAACTGCAATGCTCAATTTTTTCCCAGCGCCAAGGCAGACAGACGCCAGGGGAGGGCAGTGGAGCGGCTGATGCGACCCAGCAAAAATGAAAATTGTGATGTGAGGAAGTCTTACTTGACGGGGGTATCAAGGTCCTGGGTGCGACCGTTGATGAAAGAGGCAACCTCGATGGAAGCCTGCTTGACGGCATCGGCCTCGTTGGCGATGGTGAGCTTCTGCATGAGCTCATCAAGAACCTTGAGGCTCTGGGCGTTCTCCTTGGCGGACATGATGACTGATTTTGTCGTGGAGTCGACTGAAAAAGCTGTTGTCTAGGTCGGAGATCAAATAAGAACAAGTGCCGTCGGTCTGATCGAAACAAGCGACTTGAATGGAAGAGTCGTGGAGGTTTTCGATGGAGGGTCGAAAAGGATTCCTGACTCGAGATCGGCTCTTCTGAAGAAGTCGCGCGAAGAAAAGGTAAAAGACTGAGTGGAGGGCGTTCGCGGAGAACGAAACAGTCGAATAGAAAAGAATGGAGGTCAAACCTGAGGAAAAAAGGAAAAGAGAGGAGGGCAGTGGATGGGGCCGGGGGACGGAGCAAAATATTTAACCAGGTCCCTGTGGAGTGGTTTTCGCTGGGCGGCGGATTTTGCTGCAGGCGGCGACGGATGTGCGCACAGGCTTTTTTTTTTTCTCGGTCGTCCGCTTGTGCAGCCCCAGCAGCAAAAAAAAAAAAAAAAAAAAGGTTTGGGTCCGGTGTGGTGAAGTGGTTGAGGGATCCACTTAGATGGCGCCCGTGGAGGGGGGTACTGCGTCGGGTAGGACTACTAAGGAAGGATGAAGGAGGGGGGTCTGACTCTGGGAGGCAGGGCCTGGGAGGCGTCGTGGCCGAAAAAAAGTTTTCATTTTTTTCTCTCTTTCCCTGCACTCCTTCACTGGCTGGCGAACGACCCCGCCAGGCAACCTCAAGAACGGGAACCTGGCAACGTGGCCAGGGTTTTACAAATCCCCAGCCCACGCAACCGGGTCCAAGTCACTGAGCGTCTTGACGAATTGGCATGGCCAGATTTGGGATCTTTGCCTGTCTGCATTCGTGGTCGTTACTCCAAGCTTTCCTTGCACCTCTTGTCGGTTCTGGTACTTGACGTCTCTAGAACAATCCCAGGTCTATGATCTGAAATTCGGGCGCTCCGTCATGGTACTACTCTTCCAACTGACCGCACGCAAAATGACAACAAGTGGAAGCGTCGGTGGTTGACGAGAACTCTACGACTCCCTCTCTTTGCCCCTCCATTGATGGGCTTCAGGCCCAAACACGCAGGAGGGCCAAACATCCCTGCTTACCCTTGACGATCCCTGCTTATCTCTTTATCAGACACCCGTACCATTCCTGATTTGGCCGCAGAGGAGGGCGGTGAGCTGGAGCGTTATGCAAAAAGTCGAGTGCTGGCCCGAATTCACAGTCTCCCAGTCGCCCCTGCATTGACAGCGTTTTCGTTTTCCTCCATCGTCACTGTTGGAGACTCGTCCTCGGCAGAAGGGGCCAGTCCCTCGCAACCTCGAGTCCTAGACTCCCAGCACTCGAGCAAACTAACGTGTGTGGCAAGTTGATGGGGTTGTTTGGATGCGCAATCCATTGCCATGGCCGCCTTGGTGGGGCAGCGGTTGAGCCTAGGATGGCACTGAATGAGGAAAACAAGCAATGACAAGTGTGTCCCTGTTTTTCCACTGCGATCCATAGAGGTACCGCTCGGATGGAGTTCACCGTGTCTCTTGATATCAGCGGAAGCCAAATATCCGCTTGCAACAAACAAACACCCTTCTATCCGTACAACTTTTGTGTGTGTACTTCGGACTACCTCTAGGACAGTTACTCTGTAGGCGTGGCTGACTGTACAAAGCAACCTTGGGGATAAGCCTCACAAGAGGTTGGGGAATCACAAGCAACACATCAATCAAGGCGGCATGAAACAGTAAACGTGGGATGGGGGGTGAGATTGAGCATTACTCGATAGAAGACATCGGCAACATAGGCTATACGCAGTACACTACACCAGATCCGGATGCGACACATGCTGTTCTTCTGCCGTTTCATTCCCCCACACTCATCACCAGTGAGGGTACGTACCATTTGGTACCCATTACCAGATGTATTCTGATGTGAGTTGAGCAAGGACCTATCTGTAACCATTTATCATATCTTCAGTCCTTCTCTTATTCTTTCTTTGCCACCCAGAGTTCGCTGCCTTGTCGACGACCATGCTCCAGCTTGTGGCTAGTGTACCTGTCAGTTTGTAAATCCGCTCGAGCCATCTTGGTAGAAGACATCTTTGCCTCCCTCATGTCTAATCATACATAGGTAGCTCGTGTCGTATAGTCATTGACAACTAAACGTTGCCACCCAGGCCAGGTCTCTGGTGCCTATTGAGATTCTGACAAAGAAAGGCCAAAGGGGAAAACTTCAACGAACACTCGCTGTCAAGTTCCTTGTTAGGAAACGCCCCGGGCCTCATCCGTTTGTCAGGTAGTGTACCTACACTACACTTTCTGGTACCTCCTGCCTATCAAAGCTCAGCTCGCATCCCACATGTTCTACGGTACCCGCTTCTCCTGCCGTCGTGTGCCAGCCCAGCTGTGCGTTGCGACTGCAATACCAACCTGCACTTTTCTGAAGTCCATTCGTCCTCCAACCCCAATTTCCCATTACAGCACACTTGCTTCCGTCTCTTTTCTGGATTCTTCTGGCTGTGCAACCTGACGCCTCTCATCGCGTCTTTTTGTCGTACTCTTTTGCTTGCTTTCCAAACACGGTCCCTTTCTTAACATCATAGATATCAATTATGATCATGCTCATGGTGAACAAGTGCAATAAGGTCTCCCTCTCTCTCACACTACACCTTGGGTCTGGCCCCTCCGTTCCCGTCTGCCAAAAATCCGGGGCATGTCGGGATCCCCGCCACGGCAAAGGATGCCTGCTAGCTTAGACAAACAATGCTGCATCAACTTTCCTATGGGTCCCTGTTAAGGCACTACGGCAGCTGTGGGGAAGGAGGAAGGGGGTCGGAAGATTCCCTTTGCTGCTGTGTGTTGCATCTCGAGTGTACAATCTACAACACTGCGGCATGCTGACCTCAGACAAGCCCCGGTTCGCTGCTCACTGCTCATAGCGGTTCTCGTCGCCCTACGGTCCTGAGGGTCATTTTGCATATCATCTTATCCCTGGCAAACTGAAGGCTTGTGAGAGTTGTGGCAGGCAACCTGCGCTTCGGGCGGCCAGGCCTTTTGTTTGTGCGCGTGTGTGTGCGGGACAGGTGCCAAGACCTTGAAAAAAAAAAAAAAAGATGCACTGACCCAGATGGACGAGATGGGGTCCGTCTTCGAGAATGTCTTGGCAAAGCCTTGTTGAAGCTTTGGCCCCAACGGGCTTTTGTCTCGACCCCCCCAAAAGCAAACGTCAATGTTCTTTCGGAAACTTTCTCTTCCAGTCTTCCTTCGATACCCGTCTCGAGCCGCCCGTCCGGCACCTCAAAGTTTCGCCACCACGCCCGCAGCGCGCGGGATGCGGGTACCATCCCCGCTCCGGCCGACAACCACGCCCTCCGGCTTTTACCAGGCATTTGCCCGACGAGCATCCAGTCTGGCCGATCATATCGGTGGGTTGCGCCGGGCCCGCGAGTTGCGGTCCCGTGAACCGTCAAGAGGACTTCTCATCTGAAAGAGTCATGACAAAGTTTGTCTGTTCACCTCTTCCTGTTTGTGTCGCCTCAATATGCATCTCGACCAAGGTGTCTCTCAGTCTACCGTATAATCTCGAGGTAAGGGGTTTAGTCTAGGTTCCCAGGAATCAGGCATTATCCGTAAAGCATACTGCCCGAATATGTGCAATATATGCCCACCAAAATAAGTGGAAGAGACGTGTTGCCACCCCAGAGCATCATGAATCCGATTCTTCGAATGTCCTACCTTTTCCTGCCTATCTTTTCATGGGCCCTGGACGGTGGAGACATCGAAACTCACCGTCTTGCATATCGTGCATATGTATGTAGTGTACAATTTCTGGTGGGTATCAATGGTGCAGTATGTTTGCAGATTACTATGTCTGCTTTCTAGGGAACCTACCGGTAGGAACCTAAAACCTTTCATCAGTTTGCCCTATGAGATTATACGGAACCCAACCGAGTCTGCATAGCAAATATGAAGGTTATCAAAGCTGGTAAACTCATAACGTAATCAGCCATCAAGGTCCTCAAACGAGAGCAGCAACAAAGTGCCTACCTACCAGCCTCTGCCTAGAGTGTCTGAAGGGTTAACTAGGCCCACCATCACTTTGTTCATCTCTTCTGTCGGTTTACCCAAGTTGCTTACCCTCTTTGCCCTCCAAGCTCATGTACCTCGCTCGGTTTGTGCTTGTTTCATTCACGACCCGGAAAACTGCTTGGTACGACATGATGCTGGCGTCTGCCACCATCGTCTTACACAGACCCAATAGTCGCGACCTACGGGTATATCTGACGATTCTTCCTATTTTGTTGCTGCCATACAAAGAAGGCAATGCCACTGAGCTTTTCAAAAGAGGACTGAATAATTACTGCAGCAATTGTCATGGACACAGTGCGTGGGTTAGGTAGACATCTGTGATTATTCACGAGTTACCATGAGAAAAGAAAGGAAATAAATTCGATTTATATATACTTTCTCTGCAGATCAGTTTGCCCAAGGCATCTTCACGAACGTCTGCCTCCCCGGAGTCCAATGTTAAAGCATTCCAACCCAGTAACAATATTGGGATGGCCACAAACACATGTAAAACATTCAAACATGTCGTCTCAGAGCTGCGATGTAACTTGTATAACTTTAATCATCATTCAACCCCTTTCCAAAAGGTAACCTAGGTATCATACTCAACCTCTTCATATCGTACACCCCATCCCTCCCTCTTCCTTCTATTATTACAGCCCATATCGTACCATCCATCAATCATGTCATATCGTCATTAAAGCTTCTTGACTTTCATCCTTCCAGGACTTCCTCGAACCAGAGCCAAAAAGACATCCATGCATCCATCCAAAGACTTAGTTAGTCCCTGGCTTTTACTCCTGATGGCTCTTACTAGCCGCCCCCTCCTTCTTCATCCACTCGCAGCCCGTCAACTTGCCCGCCGTCTCCTCGACCGATCCGTACCCCGACGTGGCCGGGTCGCGGCCTTCAGACGCCGCTCGTAGAGAGGCCTTGGCGTGCGCCTTGTCTTGCTCGCCTGTAGTGGTCCAGGCGTGGGAGCCGGTGATGTTGCCGATGGCGGCCTGTTACACAGAGATAGATGGGTTGTTAGTATCCCCAAGGCAAGGAAGTAACTGAAGGGAGGGTAGGGTAAGGGAGAGAAAAGAGAAAGGAAAAGGAAAAGACGAACCTCAGCTGCGCCTTTGATGTACTCGGCGTGTCCGGCGATCATGCTAGGCTGGGACTCGTTGGGGTTGTTGCTGGAAGAAGAAGAAGGGTTGGTGTTGGAGGAAGACATTTTCGGTGGTGGTATTTGGCGTTTGGCTTTTGTTATCGATTGAGTGTATAGTTTTTGTAGTCTTGAAATGTTTACTTTGACGAATATGAAAGAGGAGGATTACTGAGCAATTGGAAAGAAGATGTGGTGTTTTGTAGTGGTTGTACCTAGTTTGCAATAGAAATGCGAATCCGCTGACTGCGCGATGTAAAGCGTCTAATAATGACGTCGATCCACTGACGTCATGGGTACCTCTACGGCATCGATCCCGTCTTCTGCAACTACTGCGTACACTACAACAACTGCAGGACCTCTGGGGCTCTACGCGGCGTTACCTAACGGCAGCATTGCGCTTCTGGTTTGGAGAGTGACATTTACCTTGGGTAGATTTTATGTATTTCAAATTGGCAATCTGATCTATATCAATTTTGAGATCTTGACTTTCGCCTGTTTTTGGATGTTCAACCGGCGCACAAGGTGTGTTAATCAACATGGGACGTAACAACTCTCCATCGACGAGTTATCGCCATCTAACCCCTAGAGTCCGTCCTTTGCTATCCTGAATTCTGGTCCCTCTCAATGTCCTGCCACCCAGAGGTCTCGGGAGTAGGTAGCTCGGGTGGGTAGAAGTAGAGTGGCAGACAGGCGTTCCCGATAAACAATAACGATCTGACTACCGTGAGCCAACCTACCTGCCTACACACCCGAATCATCTTGGAAGTGCTTCGGCTCGTGCCAATCCCACAGGTTCTTCGGCTCCCCATACCATTCCCTCCACTTCCTACACTTCTCCTCGATAACCGGCTTATCCTTCTCCATGATAGCCGGAATCAAGTCCTTGTTCTCGATGATTTGCATAGCCAGACCCGACGAGGCATGGAAGGCGATGTGGCAGTGGAGGATCCAGGCTCTGTTTTTTTGGATGTTGTCAGCCAGCCAGCCAGCCATCCTGACATTGCAAGGTTCAAGTTCTGGCGGGGGAGAGAGAGGAAAGATTAAGCGATGTAGCGAGGGACCAAATGCAAAAAGAGAAAGAAGGAAAGTAGTAGGACCAAGAAAGAAAGAAAAGAAGGGAAAAACTTACCCGGGATTATCCGCCTTGAAAGCAATCACCACATAGCCACTCGCCGGCAACAGCACCACATCCCTCCTAGTCGGATTCTCACAATCCAGTCTCTCATTCTCGCAATTCAACTTGTCGGGGGTAAACCACCTCTTGCCCTCCCCAATGTGACCAATTTCCGGATCATCATACCAGTTCTTGCTACTCTGTCTCAACACCGCAAAGTCGTGTCCGTGCAGGTGAATCGGGTGGGCAGCAGGGAAGAAGATCCGCGCCCCCTCGGTGGGAACTTTATCGGGAGCGGTGATCACCATCCAAATCCACTTGTCGTCGTCTGGGTTGGAGGTGGGGAGGGTGACGATGTCGAGGTGTGGTTTGGTGATGAGGGAGTCGAGGGACGAGAGGGAGAGGAGCGTGGGGTCGGAGAAGTTGATGCGGAAGGGGGCAATGTGCATGTCCCAGCGGGCCTGGTGGTGGGATCAATGTTAGTGAGGGAGAGAGGGATGAAAGGGAAATGTAATGTAATGTACGTACATAAGGTTGGTCATCGGGGATATAAGGCGTGCTGGTGTTGGGACCGCCGGACATGGTCAGGCCGACGTTGAAGATGTAGCTCTCGTTGGCTGGGAGTTTTTTGGGGTCGATGTTGGGATCTTGTGCCTTCAGTCAGCTCTCTTTTTCACTGTCACAGATCCTGATGACACCTTGGACGGACTCACCAATATTCACCGGATTGCCAACGGTCCACGGAATCTTCGGCACCAGCTTATCCAGCGGCTCATCTGCGCAGTTGGTCTCATAAAGAGGCGGTTCTGACATGGGATCAGGTGCCGACGCCATGGTTTGGTAAGTCGTGTTATACCTGAAGATACCCATCTGCTCGTCAGGGCCGTAGGGGAACTTGCTGCACTTTCTGGCCGGGATTACCCGCATCCAGTAGTTGCCGTATCTCTCGGCTTCATACGGGTTTTCTAGGCCGTGGACGAGGACGTGGTATCTTTGACCTGTGTTTTGCTTCAAGTCAGTATGTGGAACCTATACCTATGAAAGGAAGGGAGGGGATAACTCACCGATCCCAATCTTTAGATTGGTAGTGTTATACGGCACAATCGGCACAAAATCCATCTCAATAACCTCCATTGTATGATTATCAATCGAAAACACAAACGTCGTATCAACGGCCGTGTTGATCAAAATCAGCAAATGCTTCTTGCCCTCATCCAAATAAAGCGTATACTTCTCCTTTTGCTTCCCACCTGAACCAAACTGCCCCACCCCGTTGATCAGGATATTCGTCATCGACGGCGCCACGCCCGATTTAAGCATGAGTGGCCAGTCTTCGAACACACTCCGGTGGTTCCAGTCTGTCAGCAGCAAGGGACGGAACGCCTCATCCGCCTCAAAGTTTGCTGTTGAGGGTCCGTAAATGGTGATGGGACCCAAGAGCCCGTCGCCGTATTGTAAGGAGTAGTGGCTGTGGTACCAGGCGGAACCATATTGCATGGCACGGAACCGGTAGGTGAAGGTGTCGCCGGGGGCGATGGGGCATTCGGTTATTCCGTTGACGCCGTCCATGTGGAAAGACTCGAATTGGCGGAAGCCGTGCCAATGAACCTGACGGGATGTGTTAGTGGAATGAAGGGCATGGGTGTGGGAAGGGATGATGGGAATTGTAAATGCATTGGGAAATCTTACTGATGTGCCGTTCCATCGGAGGTTATTCTTTACAGTTACCTCTATAGCTCTGTCAGTAAAGGTTTCTCCGTGATGAATTGTAATGTGAAGACGCACCAATCCAGTCACCCCAGCAAGCCTCTGTCAAAAACAACCGTTAGGATCAACACTTTAACCGTCTTCAGAGGACATTCGAAGGGAGTACCACTTACCAAGCCAAGGCCCAGGATAAGTCCTGTTGAACACTTTGCCATGCTCCATCGTTGTACCGTCCGGGGCAATGGGTTGCTCTGAGACTTCCAAGTAGAACTTGAACAGTCCACCGAGTGTCAGTCACAATATATCAAAACAAGTGACTATGGGCGGTGGATGGTGTACCAACCTTTCTGACCTTCCCCTTCGGAATCTCCCACTCATTCTCATAATCAGTCATAATATCAATCCTCTTATCTTCATACTTATGCTTCAACCAGCAAGTCCTGTTCTCGGGGCCATAGCAAGGCTCCCAATCTTGCATATCGGGGTAATGGCAGTCGAGCCTTCTGGCGGGACCTCCTTCCTGGGGACTTTTGGGTGTTCCGACAACGGGATGGTCTTTCAACATGTAGGAACGTTCACTGCCGCTCGTATAGAGGGGGACTACATCCTCGGCGGCATTGTTGGAGCTTGGGGGGATAGGGTGGTGGGAGGCAGGTGGGTGATGGTGAACGTTTTCCAAGGGGATGGGGAATTGGGGACGCTGTGAAGAGAGATCGTTGCCGTCCTCGGGGGAAGAGAAAGTGAGGAAACTAAAGACCTGCACGACGCTGGTCCACACTGAGGTGAGCCTCATGGTGGACGTCGATGAGGTTTGGAGATGTATCAGTCAAGGCACAATACGGCGGGGGAGAAAAAAAATGTTCGATCTGGCTTAAGGGAAAAGGGGCATACGAAGCGAGCAATCATGTCCAAACTGAGGAACTCAACCTTGAAGCTTTTTATAAGCTTTCAACCTTTCGATTACCAATGTCTCATCCATACATAACATGGCGGTCTCGCCTGTGGGCTTGTAAAGCCTCAAACGTTAGCATGGCGCTTGTGGAGTATGAGGAGGCGGAAAGGACATAATGCGATCTGCGATATAAAGCAAAGTATGCTACTCGTTCAGCTTCCCCGCTGTATGTAGCTAACCGTCGGTGTGCCTCAGAAATAATGACCCAGCGTGGGGTGGTGTGAGTTTCACAGCTCTCATGGTAAGCCATGATCCTCGCGGTTTTCACCGTCAACCAATGAAGCATGAAAACAAAACGTAAGTTCTCGTATATTCCGTACTAACAATGAATTATCGTGTGTCTTGGAACCTTGTGCCAGAGTGTCTTGGGGCTCTAGCATGAGCTGACACAGTCATCAAGTCACTAAGAAAGCAGCCACAGCTCCATTGAGTGGTAGCCCGATGACGAAGCGGGCTGAACCACTTCATGCTGTCTGCGGTGTGATATTGATCCCATTGTAAACGAACCTCTAGGGGTTGTGGCTAGCTGGTGAGTCTCTCTCCCGCTTCACAATCTTCTGCAGTGTGATATCCCATTGTGGGTGAATCTGAGGGTTGTGGCTGGCTAGCAGGTCTCTCTCCTCCTTCACAGGTTGCAATAATCAGCTACAGAGTTTTCCGTTAACGTCAATTGCATGTGTAAGAAACTTGATTCAAGCTTCGATACCCACGCACTCAGTAATCTCCAGAGCATCCTCATGGCCACTCGGCTCCCAGCTCTTGATAGCTCTGCTCTTGTATTGCAGATTCGGACTTCCCTTTTCTTCGGCATTCTTGTCAAGCTCCTGCTTCTCGGCCACACTGGCTCTGACCCACTCAGCATATGGCGGGTTTCCCGGTAGAATCATGTTGTCAGCAACCAAGACGGTGCCTGGGCCAACAAGGCCGAGTCTCTCACATCGCTTGAGATCACTGGTATAGCTTGGCTTGTGATGGTCAAAGAAGGCCATGGAAAGCTGAGACTTGAGCACGCCTGAATCGTAGAGACGTTGGATGCCCTCGGCGCCGGTGCCGACAGTGATTCTGACGACATCCCTGAGGCCAGCCAAGTCGACAAGGCTTGCGGCAACAGCAGCAAAAAGGGGGCTTTTCTCGACACTATGGTATTGCTTTCCGCCAGCCTTTCGTAGTGCATCGCCAAACAAGATGGCGGAGTAGCCGACATAGCCACCCAGCTCGAGGATGGTGGCTGGTTTGCAATCGGCAATGAGTTTCGTGACCACAGCACCTTTTGCCTCGCCAATGTTGATCAAGCCGGTCACAGAGCGGGCAAAGTCGTCGATGGCCTCCAGAACCTTTTGTGGGCTCCCGCGCAGCTGGTCAATGTCCGGACGGCTGTAGACATACCCAAGTAGGGTAACTTCGCGGCCATCACTATGCTGTAATGCTCATGTTAGCAACTCGTCACGGTGAAGGAGTGATCAAAATCATGGCTACTGACAAACTTGCCATCCACCTCCCAGCTCTTGTAGATCTTTGAGCGATCGAGTTCTGAAGTCTCCATGATGAGGTGCGTAGACTTTTCCCTTCTTGTTCTGTGTAACCGTTAAGACTTTTGCTTTTGTTCCGTACTTGGTTAGGTGAAAGTGTCTTGACACTTGGATGGGGAGATGAAGCGGATTTGTAGAGATGTCAAAGTAGGACACCCTATAGTCCGAATAGGTGCATGACAGAGAGCGCGGACTTTTACCAATCTCGTCTCGCGACTTCTGCGGTACACTTGTACGTTCCTTGGAGCAGCACTGATGTGC
The DNA here is from genome assembly GCF_000182925.2 of Neurospora crassa OR74A. Lineage (NCBI taxonomy): Eukaryota > Fungi > Ascomycota > Sordariomycetes > Sordariales > Sordariaceae > Neurospora > Neurospora crassa. The sequence continues at coordinate 1,357,172 of NC_026504.1, forward strand.
TGTACGCAACACGGAGTCCTTCATGTGATAGTCAGCGCGGAGGAGTGCAGCCACATTCCTAAAGGAAGCAAACGACTGGGCGAAGTTACCATCTCGGTAGCTCTCCGTCCAGCCCCGGGATGCTTCCCCTGGATACGGAACAGGGCGGGCAGTGTCCCTTCTGAGCGTCTTGATGGCCATCTTCCCAAAGTTGAGCCCGAATGTGTGGCATCGAGATGCGGCCTTTCGCTGTCTTCCATAGTACGAGGGAAGATGTCAGATTCTCCATGTCTTTGGTTGTGACAGCTGTACATATTAGCACGCACTTGACAGGACAGCAGTGGTGACATGGCGGGAACGGACAGTCGATAATCGTCAATAAGGAAGTAGATGAAAGGCATCTGGCATGTTGAGTGGTCGAGAGGAGAAAGATGAAGCCAGAGAATGGACTTGGCGGTTGGAAGTGGAATTTGAGGCCGAGATAGGAAAGCGGGGACGAAATGGTACCTACTGTGGTAGGCAGGTACGTACCTACCATAGCTCCACTTCTTCGGTTTCGCCAAATCTCATTGGCCAATCTTTACTTACAGGCGGTGATCGCTGAAAATGGAAGCCAACAATTGCTTGGTCAACCAACGTCACCATTTTCCGCCTTCGATTCCCTTTTGGATGTGTTCAGCCCGAAACCCTTCTTCCGAGACTTGCTGCCCATAAACCATCCAGACTATTGGTATCATGCTACGGTACACAAGTGTCGGTCTTGGGCAATTCCAAGCCACAGTGGTGAAAACCCCCCCACGCCATTTGCTTCTGCTGAATGGATATTCCCAGTTTCGAAGGTTTGCTTCTTCAAGCTGTGTATTGGCCACCAAATTCGACCATACAAGTGTGAAGAGGGGGGGTTCAGACTGTGTACCTGAAGGGCCAAAGGCCGGGCACGGTGAGGACCGAGGAGTGGAGGTGCCGATGATGGCCCCCTTGCTTTCTTATGAAATTCTGACATCGATGGAAATCATTACCTCCTCCAACAACCGGTCCTGTCCAATGGCCTGTCAAGTCCAACACAGCCGGGTCTGTTCAGCTATGAGACGCTCTTCCCATCGTATTGGCTGGCAGGCTGGCTGGCAAAAAGGGTGGAAATAGCATTCGCAGTCACTTTCAGGAAACAAAGGCTGCCAAACAGAATAGGAGCGATGGAAAACATCGTTTTGTCAAAGCTGATAGTTGCTCGGTGGACAGGTGGGGAGAAAGCCTCCGCAGCCATTGTCTCTGCAAGAAATTAGGTATGGATGACGATCAGCTCTTCGATGAGCCGACCAGCACCGAAGAACTGGAGGGAGTGGCGGGAGATTACGAGCAAATGTCTCAGCCAGAAATTGGGAGACACAAGAGGACATGGAAACCCAGTATCCACGGGGTTAAAGCGTGTCAGACAAATGGGTAGGAAGAATAGAGAGATCTCAACCCCCGAGATTTAGAGTTCCGGACAGTCTGTCTATGGATGGGTTATAGCTCAAGCCAGCAAGATGAACGTATCTGACTTCGACGAACGGCGGCATGAAGCCGATGCGCTCGACGCGGTTGAGGCCATCGACGAGTACACCTCGCTCCTCCACCCTCCCCCATCACCACTACTGAGACCGGAATATTCCTCATCCACATCCTCCTCATCCTCCTCCTCACTATCGACCAGCACAGTAGAAGCCATCACGAGCATCGTCAAACCCTACAACTTTCCCCTCCGTCAAGATGAAGAAAGCCAGGCCACCATCCTCACCAGCGACGACTCCCTCTACCGTCGCGACCTGTCCCCATCTTCCGACGCAACACTTACCCATCCCGATGGAAACCACCATAACCACCATCCTCACCACCTCTCAGGCGGGCAATGGAGGAATAACCTGGTCCTCCTCCTGGCCGTCTTCCTCGTCAACTCTGACAGCGCCATCCTCCTGGCCATGTTCCGCCAGATCGCCAGCGATTTCGACAAGATGAGTTCAGCAAGCTGGATTATTTCCTCGTACGTCATCGGTGTCATTGTCACTCAGCCGCTGTTTGGAAAGTTGAGCGACATCTACGGGAGGAAGCCGATGCTTATCACCGCCTACGTGTTTTACATTCTCGGTGGTATTTTGGCCGGGGCTGGGTTTGCCTTCTGGGGTGTTTTGCTGGGGAGGGGATTGTGTGGTGTGGGCAATGCTGGGATTACGGTGTTGATTTCTACCTTGATTGTTGGTATGTTCACACTGACGGCCGTCACCGAACCTAGAAAGTTCGTAGAGGTAGTTACCTACCTAACTGACACCAAACAGACCTCGTCCCAATCCGCGAAGTCGCCGTCTGGCGCGGCTACGTCTACGCCATCAACCAAGTCGGCCGGGCCATCGGTCCCTCTCTAGGCGGGATCATCTCCGACACCTTCAACTGGCGCTGGTCTCTGCTCTGCCAAGTACCTCTCAACACTTTTGGCCTCGTCTTCATCTGGTGGACCATGTCCTTTCCCTCTCCCCCCTCCTCATCAACCTCAAGCGGCGTGAAATCGAAACTCCAAAGAATCGACTTCCCCGGCTCCCTCACCCTCGGCCTCTCCAACGTCTCCTTGCTCCTTCTCCTCGACCGGATCCAACATCTGCCTTCTCAAAAAGATGATGATCTTTCTCTACTCACCTTCCTCCAAGACCCATACACAGTAACCGCCCTTTTCCTCTGGCTCTTATCCCTCACCTCGTTTTTACTCGTCGAATCCCTTTACGCAAGGGAGCCCATCCTCCCTCTACGCCTCCTATTCCTCACCCGCAACGTCCTCTCTTCCTACGCCATCCAGTTCCTGCAAACAGTGGCGCAGATGGCGCTGTTCACTTCCGTACCACTGTATTTCCGGCTGGTAAACGGGGACTCGTCGATCAAAGTCTCAATGCGACTGCTGTTTATCACGGTCGGGACGGTGTTGGGTGGACTGGGCAGTGGGCTGGTGATCAAACGGACGGGGTTGTACAAGTGGGTGATTGTCGTGGCTGTGGTGCTGTCGGATTTGAGTTTTACTGCTATTTGGCTGAGGTGGAGAGGAGGTCAAGGGGAAGGGGGCACAACAACATCAACAACAACAAACTGGTGGGAAACGGGGTACGGGTTCCCGGTGGGTGTTGGGTTTGGGGTAAGCTTGTCGGCGGCGTTTATTGGGTTGACTGCTGCTTTGGAAAAAGGGGATAAGAAGAAGAAGAATAAGCCTGGTGAGGGGGGTGGGGGCAGTCAGGTCGCCGTGGCTACTTCGGGGTTTTATCTCAGTTTGAACTTGGGAAGTCTTTTTGGGGTGAGCGGAGCGAGCTTGATCATCAGTTCGGTAGTGGAAAAGACACTCAGAAAAGAGTTGGATGGGGTGCCTGACGGAAGGCACATCATCAAGGAGGTCATGTCGAATATGGACAAGATTGGAGAGTTGCCGGATTGGTTGAAGGAAGTGGTGAAAGGGGCATATGCGAGGAGCTTTGTGTATGTGTGGTTGTATGCGCTCGTGGCTGGGTGTTTGGCGCTCGGGGCTAGCTTCATCATGAAGGAGGGCCAGTTGAAGGATACCTCTAGTCCGCTGAGTGATCCGTCTTCTGTCAAAAAGAAGAGAGTCAGTCGTCCTAGAACGGGAAGACAGGAGGAGCGAGAGCAGAGGATTGGATACAACACCTTTGGAAGCGGTGAAAACAGGGGCACCGAGGAACAGTCACATTTCGTTCAATCGGGTTGAGGGCGTGTAGGCGAACGGATATTTATAATTGGGCTTGTACGATACGACGAAGGAAGGAAGACAAAGGTTGAACTTCTTCAAGATGTAATACGCGTATTAAATAGAAGAGTCCGGTAGAGAACAATACTTGCTAGACTATGTACAAATGAAGAACTTAGGCAAGCCTAGAGGTAGTTCTGATCTTCGAACACTAGCAAACATGAAGCGATGCGCAATCTGAAAAGAAGACTAAAACAGATACAAAGCTCAGCGGCCCAATAGCAGGGTCGAACCCGTTCACTCAAGCTACGGCCTACGAAAACTGCACACCGATACCATGCAACGAGCAATGTTTATCTGGCTCCGCCACATGCAGCTTGACCACGAGGGAACTTGGAGTTATTGATGGCTAGGGAAGCGGGACCTTATAAGGCCCTAGTGAAAGGAAGGCCCAAGGCCTGGTATGCGAGTAATTGCACAAGTTGCGTTCGTTTGGATGATATGTGTGGTTTCGCGTTTGAACAAAATGTCCAAAAATCAAAGATAGAAATTTAGACAACAACTCCATAGCTCCTGTGTATCATCAATGCCTTATCCTTGTAACCGGTAACCAGTTAGTAGTTCTACGCCTTCGTTTTTATGTGATGTATACATCTACCATCTTACCCAGCACTCGACCCAATCATGGAAAGCCGTGATGCCCGACGTCTAGACCTTGGTCTAGCTAACACTCTTCATCATTCTTCATGTCAATCCCACTGTCAAGTCTCTTCTTCCCCGGCTGTAGCCAGTAAATACCTGTTCACATAATTATTAGCCATCAACATCAGTCAACAAAGCATGAATTTCACAGTAGAAACTCACCATAATCATTCCCCTCAGAATGCCAACTCCTCCTCAACCCCAGCCCCGGCCCCTCACAAATTCCCTGCACATCCCTCGCCGTCCACTTCCCACTTCCCAACACAAACACCTTCTCCCCTTCCTCCAACACCACTTTCTTCTTCCCCTTCTTAACCACTGCCTCCATTCTTTTCAGGGGAACCAAATAATTCTCATACCGCTGCCTTCCCGCATTCCACCTGCCTTCAAACCTCCAGTTCTTTTCATCAAACATCTCCGACTCGCCAAGATGATGCAGCTGTAACTGCTCCTTAGCAGCCTCCAGCGCATGTACCACCCACCTCCTATTCTCTCCCCCAGGGGCATTATACGCCCTCTCCACTTTCTCTTCATCCAAACACCCATCCACCCCCAACAGGAACCCCGCCAAGTTTTGCATCATTCCATTGTTATTTTGGCTACTACTAGTGAACTTGGCCAACAGGTCCGAAGCTTCCTCCTTCTCGAGATTGGCAATGCTATTCCCCAACCAGACCATCGTCTTCCTGTACGGCGCCAGATCGGGCTGGCTCAGCCAACGGGCCCCATCCTCGTAGGTCCCCAAAAGCGAGCGGAGTTCGATGTGTTGCAGGTTTGCAGTACGTTTGCGGAGTTGTGCGAGGGAAGACTCGAGCAGGGAGCGGTCGACGTCGAGAGCGTAGTAGACCACTTTCCCATTTCCCGCTCTTGAATGTGAAGAAGAAGGAGAGTCCAGACACCTGTCCAGAGCTGTGAGCAGCAAAGCGGTCTTGGAGAGATTGCCCGCGCCCAACTCGACGAGGATGTCGGTGGTCGAAGAAGCGATGGTGGAAGCGATGTCGGAGATTTGTTCTTGTAGTAGAGTGTTCTCGACCCGGTAGGGATAGTAAGAAGGCGTGGCGAGGATGGAGTCGTAAAGGGATTGGCCCTTTTCGTCCCAGAGGAGGAGGGAGGGGAGGAATTTGCGGCCAGGGGGTTGCAGGAGGGATGAGAGGGTTTGGGTATCGAGGGTGTCAAGGAGGGAGGTGGAGGAGGAGCGGATGTCGATCATGTCGGGAGAGGGGGTGGAACGATGGTGGTGGTAGAGCATGGATGGGAAGGCTCCGGAAAGGGAGGGTGGTGTCCCTGGGCTGAAGGTGGTGACATCTCTGTCTTCGGTGTTGCGGTGATGAAAAGAGTGTGATTCAACACCGGGAGAAGGTAGGACTTGGGCCATGGTGGGTTGTACCCGGGTTGATGTGGTAAGACAACGGATGTCCAAGTGGCTATTTGAGTTATTGAACGTGATAAAGGTGTAACGAGTAGTGCTCAGGTTTGTCGTGTTGAAGTCGACTTGTCCTGAAAAATGGCGTTGATGTGTCTTTGTTGATGGAGGAGACGTGTGTTATAAACCACCTTCAACACGGAATATATTGTCGACCATGACAGCCTTTTGTTCAACGCCTTGGACTTGTGAGCTACCTGATGGCCATTTTGTCATTTTTGATGACTAGAAATTCCCGACTGCCTATCCGTTAATAGCAGAAAGCTATTGCATTGTCATGGACAGCACAAGGACTTATGCGAGTGAAAGGCGTCATAGAGATTGTACTTCCTAGGTACCGAAAACCACAAGGTCCGATCAGCATCAGCCCAGTTGTGCTCTCCTGTGGCCATACGTGGGAGTATTTTTTCCCCCAGTCGACTTCTCAAGTCCGTATGTACAGTAATACCTTCAGCCACTGCCCATGATGGCACATTAGTGGGAAGATTCGTGATGTGCTTGCTGCAAAGGCTTTTGACCAGAAAACAAAGAGCCCATCTCAAGAAGTGATGTAATCGATATTTTATGCCGATTGTTTGGTTCCCGGCCCAGGGGTGATGCAGACAGAGATCGCGTATGTGACGTTGACCCCCCATGCCTATGGTGTCCATGATGGAAGGCAGTTGGTCGGATACTCAGACTTTGGGTCTTGGTGATGGATGAGTAGGTACACAGTACACTGTACCGATGGGAGAAATAGGAGACATGTGGTGTGCAGAAGAAAGTTCCTGTGAGCGGGGGTTGATCAGTAGAGGTAGATAGTCTCTCGTAAACTGTTCTTTTCAGGCACATCCGGATTAGCAGATTTAACAGTCAATGAATCCGAGGCAGCAAATCGGAACCGGACATGTCCGTTCCGTATGCCGCCGCCCGGCGAGGAGGAGGGCGGTCTTCAGCTTGAAGAGTCAGCGCCATCACGATGTGAATTCTAGATCGAGGTAACAGATTGTTTGCTGCCTGTGCTGGTGAGTTCGTTGAAGAGGCGGGAGGCGAGGGAATGCAGTGAGATGAGACAAGATGATGGAGGTTGCTACCCATTTGGGAAAGCTGCCATGAAAGTTGCTGTGGACAGGGTCCTTCTGTGCAACTACAGAAATGAGGGGTTATCTGCACCTCAACTGTGTGGCTTGTTTGTCCTTTCTTGTACAACATTGGGCAGCTAACAGAAGCAGGTTAGTCCCGCCCATGTCCTGTAAACCCATGCGCCTCTCCCGTTACAGCATGAACATTCCACTCCAGTATCGGATTCTTTTGACTCTCCAGCACCGACGCAGTAAAGAAGAGTTTCCGATTGGAGTAGGGCAAAGGTACTTATCAAAGACACTCCCAAAAGATCGATGACGATGACGATCACCGGGGTCAAAACAGATATCTGGAACTTGGCTCAGAAACCAAGATATCCAGACGCGATGAACTGCACATGGCTGAGATGGATGCTTCCGCATTTTTCCTAACCGTATAGGGGTAAATAGATCTGGGAATATGATCCGTCTAGGCTTGTCCCAGCCAGCCATCAAGGTGCCAGCCGACTCGAAGCGGCTGACGGAGCCGGGATTGTACACCGCGTTTATGTCGTGGTCTCTGCAGATGCTCGGAGTAAACAAACGTGCTTGGGGCTGAAGAGCATGAGAGAAACTGCTCTACTTCACGATGTACTTTCACCAAGTATCGGCCGCTTATGAGTTGTACTCCTGAGACCCTCACACCATTCTGTTCCTTGCCTTAAACCACGAAAGGCTTTTTCGAGATGATGGAAATCAAAACAGTAGATATACTCATTATCGGTGCTGGACCAGCTGGTAAGCAAGTCCAAAGTTCAAGGAGGCCGGGACATAGGCTGACACTCTGCTCACAGGGCTGGCCTTAGCCAACTGGTTCCGAAATTCCAGCATCAATGTCCTGCTGATTGACAAGAAACCCGGGCCTACACGGCGAGGGAAAGCTGAAGGGTTGAAGTCAACGACAAACGAGATCTTTGACTCGTACGGTATCGGGCCTCAGATTGCAAAAGAATCATGGAGACTGGAAGAAATAGCCATCTGGGGCCAAAAGAAGGATGGCAAAAGCGGGATCGAAAGGGAGCAGCTGATACAGGATAAGGTGGAGGAGTTGGGCAAGGTGCGGGAGACCATGTTGCAGCAATGTGAGTACTGACTTTATGATTTTCCCACCACTTGCTGATTGTTGAGTCGTATAGCGAGAGTCGAATACCACATGCAGCAAAACCTGCTAGGCCACAGGAACATTACAATCCAGTATAATACTCAGCCTGTCGATGTCAATGTCGATGAGTCCTTGCTGCATGAGGATGAAGTTTATCCCGTGGAAGTGCTCTTGGTCAAGACCCAGGTACAGCCAGAAGCGTCCTTGGATATTCTCGAGAACTCAACACCATATGTGAGAACCCCAATGTTACCAGCACTGTCAGCTGGTAATGCTAACAGGCGTTAACAGACCGCAAATGGTGCTGCCAAAGAGGTGGAGGAACGAATCCGAACCAGATACATCGTAGGCTGTGACGGGGCTCACAGTTGGCTTCGAAAGCAACTTCAAGTCCAACTCGAAGGCGACCTGACAGACTCTGTTTTCGGCGTCGTCGACCTGATCCCCAAATCCAACTTCCCCGACCTTCGCCGTGTCTGCTACCTCCGCGCCTCCACGGGTACCATCCTCCTCGTCCCGCGAAGCAACAAGGAAGTCCGGCTGTACATCCCCGTCGAGAGCGGCAGTTCACTTTCAGACCCCAAAGACGTCACTTTCGACCGCATTATCGATGCCGCACGCAAGATCATATCCCCTTACACTCTGGAAGTCGGCTCAGTCTCGTGGTGGTCGGCCTACCGCGTTGGCCAGCGCGTCGGCAGTCATTTTTCAAGACACAATGAAAGAGCGTTCCTGGTAGGAGACGCGGTGCATACGCACTCGCCCAAGGCTGGACAGGGGATGAACACGAGTATCCAGGATGCGTATAATTTGGGGTGGAAGCTGAGGTTGGTTCTGCAGCCTCACCACAAACTCGCTTCGAACGCGTCGAGGAGGCTGTTAGCGACGTACGAATCCGAGCGCAGACCCGTAGCCCAAGACCTCATCTCCTTCGACAGAGGCTACCTCAAGCTCTTCGCTGCTCCCTCATCCCAATTCGACACCGAGTTCTTGCAGGCAATGAAATTCACCACCGGCCTGTCCATCCGCTACCCGCCCTCATGCGCGGTGCAGCTCCCAAATGGTGCGCAAACAGCTGAACAGCTGGGCCCAAGTCTTCTCAAAGCCGATCTAGTTCCCGGAAAGCGCTTGCCAGATTTTCAAGCGGTTTACCAAGCGGATGGGATCACGACTTGGATTCATAAGCGGCTACAGGCCACGGGTTGCTTTCGGGTGATTGTCTTTGCTGGAGACCTTGCTGCCCACCAACACTTGTCGACGAATGTGCAGAAGCTGGGAGAGTACCTCGCAGACCCAGATAATGGATTAGGACATTTGACATCAGGCGGAGAGGCGGCGCCATTGGAGGTGCTCATGGTGCATAGTGCTAATCGTGAAAAGGTTGAACTGCTCGACTTGCCAGAAGTCTTTAGACCTTGGAGCGATAGTGAAGGGTATGATTACTGGCGGGTGTTGGCGGACGCTGAGAGTGTGCATGAGGGACATGGGAGGGTGTATGAGCGGCTGGAGATTGATCCGGAGAAGGGAAGGATGGTGGTGGTGAGGCCGGATGGGTATATTGGTGCGGTGCTTGATGTTGATGACTTTGAAGGGGCTGGGAAGTATTTTCACGAGCTGGGGATGCTGTCAAAGTAATTAGAGACATGGCCGGTCTGTTGATGTTGGTGAGTGGTGTTGGTGATTGAAGGCGGACACAACCAAAGTCGAGTCGTTTGACCAGACAGTCAGTTGGAAGGTGTCTCCTGGAGACCGACGGGTTCAGGCGAGTAGGGTTAGGGTTGAAGCAGATGACCTGCCACAAGCACAGTCCACCGCCAAGGGAACCATCTGCTGCTGGTTGCGTGTTGGACCTGCCAAACGCGAGGAAGCATGTGCATTATGTGCCCTTCGAAGATGGCTGTGTAAGGAACTAAAATGCGATTGGAACTGAAACGTGCTTGAAGTAGCCGACTGAAGACGATGACAATGCGCGTCGCAAGCGAATATGAGAGATAAGGGGCAATTTTTAGTCTTGACACTGCCGCCCGCGGGCACATGAATGTCAGCAACGCGGCTGGTGAAGGACCGGGCAGTTTGAACACGAATAGAGTCAAGAGGCAAAAGTGTCAACTTCCATCCCGAATGCTCACTCTTTTCAATTCTGACCTTAACATCTTTCCCCAAACAAGATCAACCTGTTTCCACCGACTTGCGCGACACAACAATCGGCATCACGACACAACCAGCCTGCCTGTGGAATGCGCTTTGGGATCACCAGATTGAAAATAGATTGCCAAATTCAGTGGCTCGCGACCACCCCTCCCGTCTTCGTCATCGGGCTTCTCCTACTACCGTCCTACCTCTAGGCTTACACCACCGCAATAACCCCAGCGCCAACAGAATTGATTGGGTCGTCAACTGGGGACTGCGACGGGACTGCGACGGGGCCGGGTCCGCTTTATTGTCCGCTAGCTGCTTATCGCTGGGCGCTACGTTAACGATAAGAAGCCAGTGGCGACGTCATCGACCCTCTCTTTCCATTTCGCATCGATCATCAGTTCTTGGTTTCCAGTCCAACGAAACAGAAGACGGAACCACACGGCAACACGGGTTGTTCGTTGTGTTGTTGGTCCAGGCTTGTTGTCGTACTCGCACTATTTGACAGGAACCCGTGTCATTGCGGAAACCTTGATTCAGATCCTTTCTCTACTCGGACCCTGAACCTGTCACTCATCTCCGCTGTCATCCTTTCCTGCTGCCACCTAGTGCGCGCCTACTCTGCCGACGCCTCTTGACTACACTAATACCTCCCGTCTCCTTGATCGTCATCATGTCCTGGGACCTCACCCGCCGTCGATGGATGCGACGGTTGAACAGCAAATATATCTTTGACCGCATTGTAGGTGATGCTTTCTGTTCTGGCTTCGTCCGATCTCTTCCTCTTCCTTTTTTTCCCCTTCAACAAAAGCCAAGTTCTGGAAGATTCGCATGCCCACACCTCTCTCAACCGACACAACGCCGAACATCGAGATTCCACCTCGACTTTCAACACTTGGCAAAAAAAAAAATATCCACACAGCCACATACCTTCGAGCAGCAGTTGATCTGATCTTTTCTATTTCGTTTCTGCCGTATTGCTGGTCGTTCTGTTTCGCGTACACAGAACCACTCAACTTATCTTCAAAACGACTCAAGTACAACGGCCGAGTGCTGACTGAACAATGACCTGAATTGCCTGCTCTAGCCCTTATTGCATGCCATCGTCTTCATAATCGAAATGACCATCATCGCCCGGCTCACGAGCCGGTTCAACCAGTTCTACAATGAACGACCTGGTGCGTTTTCCAAGTCCCATTCTCCTAACGCGGCGGTTCGAGTCGCGGCCTTGTTTTCACACGTCACGCACGCTTTCGTTGCCCTGCGCAACCATGGCTAACAAAAGTGCCATGGCAGTGCTCACGATGATGGTGACCAATGCGGTCCTGGCTGGAGTCGCCGACACGGTAGCCCAGTCCATCACGGCGGTCCGGCAACGTGCCGTCCGCAAGTACCCACCCGGCCGAGGCCCGAACGCGCGCGACGACTTTGTTGCCTACGAGATTCACGAGCTCGACCGGAAGAACCCCCTCAACGAACAAGAGCTGATCCCCGAGTCGCGGGACCTGCCGCCCCCGTTCGACTTTGAGCGGCTGACCCGCTTCATGGCCTTCGGCTTCTGCATGGCGCCCTTGCAGTTCAAGTGGTTCGGCTTTCTCGAGCGATGCTTCCCCATCACCAAGAAGAACGCCTACCAGTCGGCTTTGAAGAGAGTGGCTTTCGACCAGCTCATCTTTGCGCCCTTTGGTCTGGCCTGCTTCTTCACGGCCATGACGCTGGCCGAGGGCGGTGGAAAGAGAGGCGTGTATGAGAAGATGAGGGATCTGTATGTGCCGACGCTCAAGGCCAACTACGTTCTTTGGCCAGCGGTCCAGGTTATCAACTTTCGGTTGATGCCCGTGTCGCTCCAGCTGGTGAGTTGCTTTGTTCTGATGGTACGGAAAGAAGATGTCGCTAACAAAGTCATGATCACATAGCCGTTCGTTTCCACTGTTGGTATCGCTTGGACAGCCTACCTTTCACTCACCAATGCCGCTGAGGATGTGCAGCACACCACCCCTCATCGGGCACCTGGCTCTCCCGACATTCGTCTATCCTAAATGGTTGCGACGTTAACCATCAAGGTTCTTTCTCCTCATGCATTCGATGATCACAAGGTGCCAACTGGGGCAATACCTACCTAAAGAATATCCGCGCAACGACCTAAACAGTACTGTACACCTGCCGGGTTGCCTTTGTCCCTGCGTATTCTCGCGGAGAGGGGAATTGTAAAAAAAGTTCAAGGAAGGGGTTCGGAGGCTACTATACCACGGCACTTCTTTCATACAGCTGATCGACCTCAAGGCGTCTTGGAGTTTTGACCGAGGGTAGCATTGCCCTTTTCCTTCTTTCCGTTCGTTGTATCTAGCTAGACCCAGTCTCAATTGAAACATAGAACCATCTGGCGTTACTCCTCACAGCTGGTGATGTCCCTTGCGCGATACTCAACGGCGTAACGTGTGAGACGGTAAGAAGCGGTCGGGAGATCTACATAAAAGTCTTCCGAACATGAGAGATCGTATGAAATGGTTAGATTATATAGCACGCCCAGAAAGATGATCACGTTGTCCCTTCATTCCTCCCCGGTAAGCCGAAATCCGGATTAATGGAAAGGGTGGTACGACTCCTACAAGGGTTGAACTGGTCGAAGGAAGCCGACATATTCTCGACTTGTCCGGTTCCGAGGTTATGTTGCCAACCATGTTCCCCAATGGGTAAAAGTCGTGTGGAAATGGAAGCGAATGCGTGACCGTCATGTGCAGGCGGCAGCGTGAGGCATGTTGGTTCGTGGTGCCTGCCTTGTCAAAGTTATCAATGTCGCGATGGGAGTCTCTGCAGTTCTTTGCTTGCTATTGTCAGAAGACATATCGTTGTCTACGAAATTCTGAATAATCGAATTTTTCACCCGTATAAGTGATAACAGTTTAATATCGTGTAATAGTCCCCGTCTAGACTTTGCCTCTAGGCATATCGGACCGATTTAACAACATGTTCAATAGCGACAATCGGAGCCCTTTGGCACTAATTTTGCATATTCTGCCCGCCGGGATGCTATTGCCGTTGTTGTAGAATGATCCACGAGGCCCAGAGGGTCTTCAGTGAAAGGATCACCCCATCTGCAACAGCAGACCCCCAGCGCCTCGACGTCACTGGCCCCCTCTTTGCGAATTGGCTCCACAGGAGCTCGGTGTTACCCCTCCATAATCGATTCGCTTACCCCCTTCTGCCCCTCCATCATAGCCACTCTCTCTCCTGCCCCCGGGCCATTGCGACCGCTTCGGGGGAAGCGCCCGGCGTTGACAGAGAATTTGCGTCTTGTTGAGCTTTGCAAAAGGATTGGCAAAGCAACGGGATTGACACAAGAATAGAAGCTGACCTATCATCATCGCGTGTTGTCGCATATCCACCTGATTCTCACCCTTCGCCTTCATTCTGTTGATAAGACATCCTCTCGTAGTCTTGTGTTTGTTCCTTTCTCTCTCTTGATCTTCCTTCCCATCGTCTCTCCAATTCGTAATACCTAGTCACATACAAACCGCCATCATGTCTCTCTCCAACAAGCTCTCCATCGAGGACGTCGACCTCAAGGGCAAGCGCGTCCTCATCCGTGTAAGTTTCTTCTAGCGCTAGCTAGCTCCTGATGTCGCTGTGTGATTCATATAGGTGGATGGGTGGGTGACCAGACAAAAGTTCTAACATGCCACCCTTCTCTAGGTCGACTTCAACGTCCCCCTTGACGCCGAGAAGAAGGTCACCAACCCCCAGCGCATCGCCGGTGCCATTCCCACCATCAAGTATGCGCTCGACCATGGCGCCAAGGCCGTTGTCCTCATGTCTCACCTTGGCCGTCCCGACGGCAAGCCCAACCCCAAGTACTCCCTGAAGCCCGTTGTTCCTGAGCTCGAGAAGCTCCTCGGCAAGAAGGTCACCTTCGCCCCCGACTGCGTTGGTCCCGAGGTTGAGGAGATCGTCAACAAGGCCGACAACGGTGAAGTTATTCTCCTTGAGAACCTCCGCTTCCACATTGAGGAGGAGGGCAAGGGCACCGATGCCGAGGGCAACAAGGTCAAGGCCGACAAGGCCAAGGTTGAGGAGTTCCGCAAGAACCTCACCAAGCTCGGTGATGTGTACATCAGTGAGTTTTCCAGTCCCCTCGGCTTCAAGATTGGGCACAGTAGCTAACACCATATTCCACAGACGATGCTTTCGGCACTGCCCACCGCGCCCACTCCTCCATGGTCGGCATTGACCTCCCCGTCAAGGCCGCCGGTTTCCTCATGAAGAAGGAGCTCCAGTACTTTGCCAAGGTTCTCGAGTCGCCCCAGCGCCCCTTCCTCTCCATCCTCGGCGGTGCCAAGGTTTCCGACAAGATCCAGCTGATCGACAACCTGCTCGACAAGGTCAACACCCTCATCGTCTGCGGTGGTATGGCCTTCACCTTCAAGAAGACCCTCCAGAACATGCCCATCGGCAACTCGCTCTTCGATGAGGCCGGCGCCAAGATTGTCCCTGACCTTGTCAAGAAGGCCGAGAAGAACAACGTCAAGCTCGTGCTCCCCGTCGACTTCACCATTGCCGACAAGTTCGACAAGGACGCCAACACTGGCTACGCCACAGACAAGGACGGCATTCCCGACGGCTGGATGGGTCTCGACTGCGGCGAGGAGTCGGTCAAGCTCTTCACCCAGGCCATCAACGAGTCCCAGACCATCCTCTGGAACGGCCCCGCCGGTGTCTTCGAGTTCGACAAGTTCGCCAAGGGCACCAAGGCCACCCTCGACGCTTGCGTCAAGGCTGCCGAGGAAGGCCGCACCGTCATCATTGGCGGTGGTGACACCGCTACCGTCGCTGCCAAGTACGGCGTTGAGGACAAGCTCAGCCACGTCTCCACTGGCGGTGGTGCTTCTCTTGAGCTCCTTGAGGGCAAGGCTCTCCCTGGTGTTGTTGCTCTTAGCGAGCGTCAGTAAGTTTGTCCTTGGCTTTCAAAGGAGTTGGGAAGGAGATATAATGATGTTATGAAACCTCTCGGATATTGAATGAGAGATCATGACTGATGGATCAAAAAAACATATGATGATAAAGGGTCCTTGGAAGGATTAGCAGGGCCAGTCTATGATAGGCACTCAGTCCAAAGTCGATAAATAGAACAAAACAGTTAAAGTCCAGTTTTTATGATTCGAAGTGTGATGTGCGGATAAGCTTGACGAATCTGGTTCATCCCAAGATATTATTCGAGTTTATGCACCAAGTTCGAGACGAAGTCTATGCAGATCATCTCAATCCCGTGTTGATACCCAATGACTTGTGTCAATGACTACACAAGTCGGTACGTCTCCGGATATTGTCTCTTTATAGTCGGAGGGTCTCCTTCACCTTTCACTCGCATATCGAAGCCTCGCACAGCAATGTCACCGCAAGATCCCGGACTGAAACTTTGGTCAACATTGTATTGATGCGCCTGTCCTCCCCTCATATCATACTTTGTACAAGCTTCGAAAGTCCTCCGATTACCGCTTCTTGGCAGCCTCAACCTTCTTGAGCTCCTCCCTAATGGTTTGAAAAAGACAAGTCAGCAACTGTCGCTTTATACGGCTTTGCTTTTTGTTTCCTCCATAAAGTTCCAAAATGGTGTGATTCATTTTAACGCCTGACTGACTGGCCCAGCGCAATACGCGCCAACCCGGGTCTAGGATTTTCAATCCCAACTCCTAGCGCAAAGCTAGCTAATTACGTGAAGTGGAAGTTCATAGTAAAGGAGTAGGAGGAGGAGGGAGAGGGAAAGGGAGGGAGGGACGCAGGTAAAAAGGGAAGGAAGAAGGAAGGAAGGAGTACGAAAAGAAAAGGAAAAAAAAAACAAAAAAAACGTACTTTAGCTGGGCGGAAAAGTCGTCGCTCGTGTCGTCGTCGTCCCAGGACTCCTCCCATAGGTGCTTGGCCTCGTTGTTGCCCTTGGCGGCTTCTGTGTCTTCGGCTTCCCAGTCTATTTTGGTTATTTTGTTAGTTACATGTGCGGTACAACAGCTGGGGGAGCTAGCCTCCGCAGTTGCGCAAGTTGAAGGAAGTTTGGTATGTAGTGTCCGTGCCAATGATGAAGGGTATAGGCAGAGAGGTTGTTGAATGATATGATATATGGAAGCAGGTCGTGATGCGGTGGTGTTTGAAATGCGATGCGGCGTCCAGCAAAAGGTGCTTCTTAGCCATGGCGGGCAGACTAACCATCGACGGGGAAGTCCTCAAACTCGTCGTCCTCCTCCAACACGGCCGTCTTCTTCTCGGTAACGGGCTGCTCGGGCTTGGGCTCGGTCGACTTGGCGTCGTTCTTGGGTTGTGTTGAGGCCATTGTGAATGTTGTGATTTGTGTGTGTAGGTATAGAGGGATGGGACCAGCTGGACTGAAGCTGATGACGCTAGACGGATGGATTGTATCGACGAATTGTTCGAAAGGCGGGCAAACTCGTCGGGCGTACTTTTAATCACGTCGTGGTGATGATGATTGCGCTTGGTTTTGTTGTTTGGTATTATGCGCACGGAGGAGAATCGAAATCGTCGGTTTGGCGGCGGCAAGATGTTGGGCGCTGCGGTGGTTGATAGCTCTAGGTAGTAGCTTTTGGTCCGTCAGTCGTGACAGCTCGTGATCTTGTCGTTTGTTCCGTCAACTGCAGCTGCCGAGTGACGGGCCCCCAACCCAAGGCGGCAGCGAGACGACGTGCCAATTCGGCTTCCTCCGCCCACTGCACTTGGCCTGGCCGAGCCAGGGGCGGCAAGAAAGAGCACGGGCCATGTCGCAGATCTTGGCAAAAAGCTCTGGGACCCACTTTGGTATGTCCCCCGCCGCTGAGCTGTGATTGTGCTCTTGGTGTGTCTTTCTGTTTGGCATCGTCATTGATGTCTGGTCTGTACATATTGGAAGATCAACGCTGCACTGTTCAGGCATTGCAGTTCGTCCGAACCATCACTGACAGTTGCAGATGGCTTCCCATTTCTTGCATACTACAGTATACTGCCTGCAGTTAAGATTTCTAGTTCAACACGTAGAGCGCGAATCAGCCCACCAGGAAATCTTGGGTATAGAGGCAAACAACTAACAAGAAGAACTTCCTGCTGGTTCAGTTGCAAACACTTTGTCCCGGTAGCTCTATGGTGCGGCATCAAACCAATCTTCCGAGACCTTTGTTCTTTTCTCTTTTCCCCTCTTGTTGCAAACTGAACCTCATACATATCTGCTCAACTGAGCCATTGCGGTGAACCAGTTCGGGACTCCAATGTCACCTCTAGCAAGTGGTTACACGACATGGGATGCCGATATCTGCAGTGCTTATATCGAATCTGACCTAGAAGTCCCATTGAGACTCGATTGGCCTTTGCCCTGGCCATTCGCGAGTTGAGAGAAATGGATGATAGGTACCCCGGAGACTATATGGAGATCTGGGGGGAATCGGCCATTCCGTCATGGCTGGAACCCGGCTTTAGAACCCAGACCATATTCTTGGATGATGCAAGACCCAGAGGGCTACGATTGAGATGTAGATTGTACCGTACGGTGTGCAGAAGAGCGCGGCTTAGACGTGCCGGCTGCATTGGATATTATCTCCAGTATACCTTGGGATGGATACTGACACAACACAGTATCAAATGAAGGACTTATGACAGTTTATGCCACAGTTTGCCCAAGTTCCAGGGCAGCAACCTTGGAATGGAACAAGGTGTGAAAACCGCGGACGGCATCGGGGACCCTTTTTCGATTGTCTCTCTTGGAAAAGGCACTGTCTCTTGGACGCCTCGTCGCCTCTTTCCCCTCGTTCCTTTTTTTCCTTTTCCTCTTTTTTCTTTTCTCTGGGGCAATGCTACTACACTAGTTCCTTCACGTACTTGGGCGAATACTTAAAAGACCAGCCCCGCTGCTGACCACGAAGCCCTTTCAGAAACAAGCCGCAGCTCAGCCCAAGAACGAAAACCTGACAACAAACCTACGGTACATACGAACCTAATCCGATCATACTCGCATTTCTCCTTCTCATTGAAAAAGCTCCACCCGTTCGTCGAGTCAAGAGAATCAATGATCGGGACTTGCTTGATATCGGCAGGCATACCGTACCTCGAGACATCGACGACCTCCCTCCATTGGAGTCCTTCCCCGATGATCAACTAGATAAAACCCCACTTTCCGATCTGGTTCCCTCACGTCCAGGTCTGCACGCTCACGGTACGCCCGCTTGCGCTGAACGAACAAATCGCACACGGGCACCATACCTCGCTGGGGCAGAACATTGCCGGAAACCTCGATTCCAGTCCCGGCCGGCGCTGAATGCCTGGACAAGCTGGATTGCGCTGAACAGGATCTCCACCACGAACCGACCGGGCACTCAGTCCGCCCACTCGGCTTGGGCCGCAGCGCCGCTCCTAGTCAGCGCCCCCGTCAGTGCCAGTCCCAAACAAGCGTTACGCCCCGAACCCCAGGTTTCCTTGTTGGTATTTTCGCCAGGTCTGCAGTGCCGTCTTAGATCCGGTTTCACCGGCCTTGCCGCTCGGCATCCCTGTATATATACAGATCTTGCCTCTGGTTTCTTTTTTCTTAAATTTCTCCAATATTTTTCTTTTTTTGCTCTTTTGATCCTGGCAGAGCGGGGTCTGGATTTCGCTGTCTTACTTTTTTTTTTATACCTCAGCCCGTGAAAAGGCAGGTCCCGGCCTCTTGTCGCTATTTTTCACACCAAAAAGTCGTGACGCCGGTGGCACCATATAAGTGATCCCGGACCTCGGATCTTTGCTTGGCGACTCGGGCATCCGGCGCCCATCCCCCCCCGCGCCAACCCGCTTTCCGTCCTCGGCGGCGTGCAACACCACTTCAAACGGCTACCGTTACAGTACACGACCCGGCCGCAAAACGCAGGGTCACACAACCACCTGGAACTTGCCAAAATGTCTGCTGCATTGCGCTTTTGGTTGCGCGGACAGTCCGCCGCCTCGAACCAGTCGTCCAAAGCGCCGAGTGCTGCGCCGAGCCCGGCCGCCAGTTCTACTTCTTTGCGCGACCAGTTCAACAAACATGGACGTTCCAGTACCGGCTCAGTTAGCGCTGCCCAGCAGGAGGCGAGCAACATTGAAGATGCCATGGCGGCAGTAGCATTGATCATGAACGACGACATCGACGGAGCCGAAGCAATGCTGCGTGCGCGCGAAGATGCCTCGACATTCCACCAGCTTGGTGTGGGTGTCTCGACATTTTTGAGGAGTATCTTGGGTTTCGAAAAGGACATCATGAACGAGGCGACAACCCGGTTGGGGGAGACGGAAACACGGGCATGGAATGATATGAAGAAGGCCCAGAAAGAGGCGGAAAAGCATGGGGTGTACGGTGGTTCGGTATACCCCCAGGGGCATCCGTCAGGAGGAAGCCACATCTACCCTCCGGGTTCTGAGTTTGCGCTCGTGAACGCAGAGGCGCAACTCATGGGCGCCGTGGTGGCTGTGATGCACGAAAGTCTGACGGAAGGAATCAAGGGATTTTACAAGCTGAGAAAGGCGTACGCGACCTTGGACGGTATCATGGCCTCTGAGTTGCTGTATCTGCAGACACTGGAAAAGAAGGGTATCATCACGAACGCAAGCTCCACCAAGACGAGTCTCGACAAAATGCCTGGTGCATTCAGCGACTCGGAATTTGCTACCCTCGAAAACACCAAAGGCGCAAACACTCCTTCGCAAAACGGCGCCGCCGCAGACTCTGCCAGTGTCGCCAAGGACCCCTCTGGCCCTCAGACACCAGCGTCCGCATCGGCTTCCAACGAAGCGAAGACGGCCGCAGATGTAGATATACTCGACGAGAAGTTAGGCCATCTCCAACTTGACGCCGATGCGGCGAGCGAGCAGAATGTGCTCCCAGATGCGTCCCTAGAAGATACGACACCATCGACACCCCAGTTCTCCCACCTCGACCAGCTGAACAAGTTCGGCGCCGATAGGTCACTTTTCAAGTCACCAGTTGACATCTTCGTCCACAGCGGCGCCAGCATGTGCTTTGGTATTCTCCTGCTCATCATCTCCATGGTTCCCCCAGCATTCTCCCGTCTTCTCTCCGTCATCGGTTTCAAGGGCGATCGCGACAGGGGAGTCCAGATGCTCTGGCAGTCAACCAAGTACGACAACGTCAACGGCGCCATGGCCGGCCTCGTCCTCCTCCAGTACTATAACCTCTTCTTCGGAATTGCCGACATCCTCCCCAGCGAGCTCGACATCCAGCAACTCTCCAAGCCTTCCACCGGGGGCGCCAAGTTCGAAGCCGTCGGCTACCCCCACAACGAGTGCACCGCTCTGCTTGCCCAGATGCGCCATCGGTATCCGGACTCGCGCCTCTGGAGGCTCGAAGAAGCTCGCGTCTTGGCCAACGCTCGCCGCATCGAGGAGGCCCTGGCCATGCTGGCTGACAATAACGACAGCAAGATGCGCCAGATTGCAGCGCTCAACAGTTTCGAGCTGAGCATGAACTCCATTTATGCCCTTGACTTTAAGGCCGCGCCCGTCCACTTTTTGCGCTGCGTCGAGCTGAACAGCTGGAGCCACGCGCTATACTACTACCTTGCCGCCTGTGCCGAGCTGGAGCTGTACCGCGATCTGTTCCACAGCGGCGAAGCTACCAGCCCTGCGGCGCTCAAACACAAGAAGCTTGCAGAGGAGTACTTCCGCAAGGCCCCCACCGTGGCCGGCAAGAAACGCTTCATGGCCAAGGCGATGCCCTTTGAGGTGTTTGTGCTGCGCAAGCTGCAGAAGTGGGAGGAGCGCGTCAAGGCGTACGGGTTAGATCTTGCCGATGTGATCTGCGTCAGTCCCGCCATGGAGATGATTTACTTGTGGAACGGCAGCAAGCGTATGCCGCCTCACTTGCTGGAGAAGGCGCGGACGTACCTACCTTGGGAGCGGTGCACGGCGCCGGCGGACAAGGATGTTGTCGCGAAGATCAAGAAGCTGGAGCAGGATGAGGTGGCTATTGGATTGTTGGCCGAGTCGTCGTTTTTGAGACAGCTGGGTAAGAGCGTGGAAGCGAGGAAGCTGGTGGAGCCTCTTTTGGGTGTTGATAAGTATGTTGTTGTCTCTTTTTTCCCTTCCACCTGACATGATACCGAACTTTTTTGCTAACCTATCAACTTTTTTTTTTCAGATCCGTCTTCAAGGGCCCTACCAGAGACGACTACTGTGGCGCCGCAGCCCATTACGAAGTCGCGGCCGTTGCCTGGATGGAGGCCTGCAGCCCCGAGGCCTGGCCATCAGCCCCCGAAGAGGTCGAATCCTTCCGCAAGCAAAAGACAGACGAGTGCCAGCTGCATCTGGACAAGGTGTCCAAATGGGATGGGTTCGTTTTGGATGCTCGGTTCGGCATGAGAGTCCAGGCTGGTATCGACAGCGTGAAGTGGCTGAAGAGCAAGAAGGGCTGGATGTGATTCAGTACCTAAGGTGCCTACCTTCCTTGATCTCAGAGGATGTGTGAACAGATGTTACAAGCCAGGTTATGACACTAGGTGTTTACTACGGGTTGGCCTAGACAGGGGCGGCGTGTAAAGGGTTCAAGCAGGCTGGGCGGTTATTGTGTTTTTCTTCAGTTTTCATCAGTTATACAGGGGACTTGGTTCCGTGGATGCTAGACCGCGATGTGCATTGCACAGCGAGTTTTGGTGTTTTGTTTGTGTGCACGTAATTCCGTTGGTTCATGTTTTCTGTTTCCGGTCCGGATGGTTTGGGTACGGTATCAGGGTTTATAAATAGAGGTATTTCATATGATTATACGGAAGCGATATATGGATCAAAAGACCAAAAGAGGTTTACGATCTACTCAACGGCGTTGAGGAGACTGACCTTGAAGCGTTCGGAATTTAGGCTACAAGACACTTCGCACCAGGCGAAAATGGCATCACCGGCCGGCAAGTGGTCCTGCCAGTAATGACCGCTATCCTGGCCCTATAGTGTATACCTTAGTGAACACGACATAGTTGCCGGCGGCAGCAGGACGGGCGGCTAGGACGGCAACAACCCCGGCCCGACGTCATCGGGTACGATCATTCAGCGATGGAATGAGAGTTGTCAGAGTTTGTTCACTAGGTCGTGTAGCACGGGCAACCAACGTCGTATACACAAATCTCAGTGTTTGAAAAGGTCCCCAAGCTGGGAGCGCGAATCCTTTCATATTTTCAGCTAACAAAGATTCTCATAAGAATCAGCTTCAATCTGACTTGTAACATGGGCGGCTCCAGTCTCCACGCGACACGTTGAATGGTCAGGCCAGTTACAGCGCATACTCGTATTTTGACCCAAAAGGTCAACAGCCCCTCTTCTCAGCCCACACAATTGAACGGCCTGTTGGAATTTGAAAAGTTGAAGCTCCTCTGGGATTTAAACCCAAAACATCACCGAATGTAAACAAGCCTCATCTGGTATCACACTACCTACCTCCAGGCCCTGGAGACCAATGTCAATATGGCCTCCCTTTTAAACCTCCCCTTCGTCTCCTACTTCCTCCCCTCGTCGATGACAGCCTGGTCCACCTCGCTCAACCTTTTGTTTTTCTACATGACCTGGACAACCTTGGTCCTCAGCCAGTCGCCCTTCAAGCTCGAGATCCTCGGAACTTTGGGCATCCGCCTCGTCTTCTGGCTGCTGCCTTCTCTGGTCTTTCTCCTCTTCGACACGCTCTGCCCGGGCATTTCGGTCTCGCTCAAGTACAAGGGCGCCGTCGATTTGCAAGATCGCAATGTCCGCACGCACGCCCGCCTTCTGGGTCTAGGGTTCCTCAACCTCTTGACCTCGACCGCCGTTCAGGCTCTTATTTCCTTGGGCGTCAGCACCCTTTTTGGAGTGCCGGTTTTTCGGACAACGACTACCCTGCCGTTGCCATGGCAGATGGCCAAGCATATCGCCATCTTGTACTTGGGAAGGGAACTCTTAACCTACTACATCCACCGCTTCGTCCTACACGCTCACCATGATAACTCGAAGCGCGGTTCCGGCTCCGGCTTATCCAGCTTAGCCAACCGACTCACAAACTTGCACATCCGCTACGCCCACGCCGGCAACAACAACCCCCCTTCTTCGTCTATGACCACCTCCTGGCGCAGCAAACCTTCTACTTCCCTCCAACCAACCCAACCAACCTCCCTCACCCTCTTCACCGACCACCCCATCCCCTCCCTCCTCCACCGTTTCCTCCCTCTCTACCTGCCTCCCCTCATGTTATCCCTCTCCTTCCACATCTCCCCCTTACTCGTGCCCTACCTCCCCATTTCGGTAATCCCCAGCTCCACGCACCACCTACATCTCTTGACGATGCACTTGTTTACGGTGCTGGTGACGCTGGAAGAAACCTTGTCGCTGGCGGGGTACACGACGCTGTTGACGCTGGTGCCGATTCCGGGGGTGTTGGTGGGGGGGATCGCGAAGAGGCAGGGTCGGCATTTTGGGACGGTTGAAGGGATGGGTGTGCTAGGAGGGATTAAGCAAGGAAGGAAAAGCGGGAATTTTGGGGCTTGGGGGTTGGTGGATTGGGTGTTGGGCACGAGGTTGTTGAGGGATGAGAGTAGCGAGGATGGGGCGGTTGTTGTTGAGGGGGCTGAGAATCGCAGTGGTGGTGGTGTTAGGAAGGGTAAAAGTAAGGCTGGTGAAGGGGGAAGTGGGAGGCAAACGAGAATGAGTGCGAGGAGACAGAGAGAGGATTTGAGCAAGTCGATGGAGGAGGAGATTAAGCAGGTGGCTGAGGGATTGAGGGAGGTTGGTGAGGGGTTTGTGGATGGGATCAAGGAGTTTGGGGAGGGGATGGGGGTGAGGAGGAGTGGGAGGATTAGGGAGAGGAGTAGTAGGGCGGGGTCGGTGATGAGGTGAACCGAGGGATTTGGGATGTGGGGATGAATACGCGGATGGATGAAGCTATGAATTGTATGATAGTGGATGATGGATGATGTTCACGACTGGGAGGTGTTGTTTTCTTCAAAAACTTAACATTTCGTTTCCTGTTTGGATATCCGAGGACTGTCATAAATTTTCTTCGGCTTTCGTTCCTTTTCCTCACGCCACTTATTCCCAAAAGTCTTGACGAAATAAATGGCTTCTTACGTAGATATCGCGATGATATCAGCGATATTCAAAAACCTCGCAGACGCTGAACTTCATAGCCCGCTCTCTCTTGCCAAAGGGGTCAATCAAGGAATCCAAAAAGCACATCACAATAGGCTTCCCGTGGCCCATGCGTGCACACGCTCTCGTCCTCAAACCCGAGAACCCCCCCCCCCCCCCTTCCCCCCCACCAACCGAAACGATGACAAGAAATCAATCTCGGGTAGCCTTCCCGACTCATTAGTCGTCTCGTCTTGTCTCGGTCCTAGTTCCCGGTCCCGCGGCCGTTGGAGCACAGGCCGGTGATAATGGACGGAAGCGGGAATGATCTGGGTTGATCTACTATGCAGTATGGGGGTGGTCAGCAAGGGGTTTCCTGGTTGGGCGCATTGTCGTGTCGTTCCGTTCCGTTTTTTTTCTTATTGCTTTTTTTTTTTGAATAATGTTGTTTTCTTTTTACCGTCCGAGGTACGTAAGCGGGAAATAAATAATGAGGCTTTGAATGGTAGCTTAGTAGCGCGTCTAACGATTATCTCGCCTGGTTTTCAACGGGCGACACTAAGCTTCCCATCTACTACTACTGTATATTCTTTATGGGATACAGAAAAAGATCATTCTCTGCCCAGGCCTCATTGACAACGAATTGTTTCCTCGGTTAGTCGGGATGCAACATCAAGGAACGAACGGTACGATTTATGTACGAGGTACAGGTACAGTAAGTATGTAAGGCAAATAAAATGAGGTGCAACCTCTTTTCTTACTCCTCTCGGTAGCTAGGTAGTGACCAGGACCCCTGGCAAAAATGTGGCTTGAGCTTTTTGCAACGTACCGTACCGGACCGGACCCGAACCCGTTCATCCCTAAAGAAACGAAACGAGCGAAGAGAAAAGCTTCTAGAAGGGCGGGTGGAACAAATTCCCCGCTTGTTTTCTCTTCCTTTCATATTCCAATATGCCGGATGATGGCCATCTTACGAGGAGAAGGTAGGCTGACGTTTAAGAGGGCGAGCGGCGCATCGTACTCGCTAAGAGGTAGTTAGTTGTCGTGATGATGCCATTGACAGTGGTTGAAAGCCCTTCCTTTTATCACTTTGATGCAAATCACTCTGGAATTGGAAGTGCTACAGCCCGGTCACAGTTCCTCCCAAGCAAGGCATGGTCTCGGAACACTTTGACGCAATTGGTAGTAGCTCCATGATCGCGCGGGGAAAACCAGACCGTCGTCAGCCCGACGCATCTCAAAGCCCAGGTATGTAAAGTCTACGTCTAGGATCCAAAGGGTTGGGAAAGTGGATTGAGCCATAAAAGGGACGGATACAGTTCAAGGTGATTGGAGGCCGATTGGAGGTTGCTGGGTCAAAGTTGACAAAAAAGGGAAGGGAATATTCAGGGGCAGCACGTTGTTCAGTGGAGGGATCAGGGCACGGCAGTGCAGCCAAAAGAGACAGGGAAAGGAACTGAAGACATTGAAAATGGATGCAGGTGATGAGGGGTCGGTGCGCTAAGATATTGAAGGCAAGACTGTGCCAGTCCCTGCATCTCTTTTTTTCCCAGATGGGAATCTTCCCCGGTGGTGTTTCCAGATCCAATTTCCATGGTGGTTGTTAGGGAATTGAATGGTGGGTTGGGGGGCAGCACTAACAGAGTGACAACTGGGGCAAAGGAGATCGGGGCTTCCACTTCCTTGGCCCTCATGTTTCTCCAGGTTGCTGTGGCGCTGCGCCTTTTGGGGACTTTGGAACTTGGGAGTGGGAGCTCTTGCTGCACCACCTCCACTCAACCGAACCTGCATGTGAGTACTGTGAAGAGTCCTCCGTGTCAGCCTCTTTTCATCACTTCCGTTAATCTGAGCTGCCACTTATCCCAGTCACCGACCTAGCATCGTTCCCTTGAAGACCACAGATCCTCATCTTGCATTTTCTTTGCCTCTCTCTCTCCATCCAGACATCCCGTTTGATGGATGACTGATGTCCTTGTTCCCAAGTTGACGGGAGTTGCGCAAAGTCTTCACAACCACAAGCACAAGCACGGGCACAAGCATTAGGTCCATTTCCAGGTCCCCACCATCACTGGCGCTATCAACGGTACCTGCAGCAGCATTGCAGCAACTGGGGCATCTGGAGTAACCTTGGAAATCTTGGGAATCCTGGAACCGAGAAGCATTCGAAATCATTGGAGCGCATTGCAGCGCATGAAAGAGTTTGGAGGGTCACAACGGGGACATGACAAGCAGCACCAATGCCACCTTGGATCATCTTTTTGTACAGGACCCTCCTGGTCACAATCCCAGATACATACATATCGCGAATTGCGCCCAATACGTACCTATCAGTACATACCTCTACTCTTTTTGCATCTTTTCCCCCTTGTGTGAGGGAAGTGACCAGTCCGGGATTAGGGTTCATAGATTTCTACATGTGTCCGGGGTCGTTGTTCAGATTCGGCGAGACTCGAACTCCTCTCTTTTTTGGGCTTCCTTGTCGGCCTTGGGACCCGGCACTTCAGTTTGGTTTCTTTTTTTTTTTTTCATCTTGCCGCGTCTCATCTCATTTCTTTTTCCAGCCTCTTTTTTTCCCACCCTTCTATCGCCGTCTGTCGATATTGATGTGGTCTGAGGAGGAACGAATCCAGAGATTTTGCGCCTACCGATCTACCTACCTACCTACCTTTTCCTCGCCCTCACTTCCGCTTTGCCCGTTCGACATACTGTACCAACCACATCGACGCAACTACCACAGCCAGTCTACCTAATATCATATCTCGCTACGATACTCGCTCGGTGCTTCCGACTTGGCTTTACGAGACAGCAACACTTTTCTAACTCTTAATATTTATTTATCTAATACCCTCTCGGTGGCAGTATCAACACAGTCAACTTGTGACTTTTGCGACGACTCGATCTCGATTGGTCCCTACCATAGCCAGCCAAAAAGAAGTTTGCCATTCCATCCCACCTCATCGGTCCAACCCAATACTTGCTTGGACGTACCTGCAGACGCAAAGTTGATTGCTTGCAGCTTATGCCGCCCAGCGACGTGCAGCGGGAGAAGGTCATGGTCCAGAAAACCGGGAGTACAAGCACCACCACAACTACGAGAGGGACTGGTTGCCAAGATCGACGAACCACACAACGACTCTAAGACATTCCAATATAACGCACGACTCGGTACCTACACACGGCCGCTCCCCAGCTAGGAGAAGTTAGCTTGGAGGCTCGACGTCCCCAGCCGCCCGCCATAATCTAAGCAAACTCGGGAACCGCCATTCTCGTCGTCGTCAACCCTTCAGTAACTTGAACTACCTAGCATAATGGAGCAGCAGCAATTGCCCGAGCCGGCTACCTACCTGGCGGCAGCACCTCCTATCCCCCGACGATCCCGCGAACGAGACCGCATCCGAAACCTCGCTGATCAGCAGGACGAGAATAAGAAAGTCGAGACGGAAAAGAAAACAAGTGGACTTACGTGGAGGCAAACTTTGGAAAACCACCGGAGAGATCCCAACCGAACGCCCGAACGAAAAGACAAAGACCCACGCACCGACCACGCGTCCGCCGCCGCCGCCAGCATAGCAGCCAGCTTAGCAGCCAGCGCCAACAACGCCAACCACAACCGAGACAGGGATCCCAACCAACCAATTCAAACCGCCTCTCCTGAGGTCATCTCGTCCCTCATCACATCCCTCTCCTCCATATCACGCCCGCTGAGCACCCATTTCGAGTCGCCCTTCTATCTCGAGTCCATAGGCCCCAACAGCCCCATCGACCTGTCCTTCAACTCCTCCCCAACCGCCAAATCGGGTTCGTTCGGTGTCGACTACGGCGCATTCTCTAAGCCCTCCGAAACTCAGTGGCAGCACCAAGATGTCCCCGTAGACCAGGCCACTGCAAGCCCTCCCGTTGTCCGGACCGGTAGATCTCGTCCCACATCCAAGATATCCGTGTCCTCCAAGGGCCCAAAATCACCAAAGAGCCCCGCACACACGCGCGAACCCTCCGGCTTTAGGAGCTTGCTCTCGCGCGGTAGCAGCAGCGCACTGTCGCGATCATCGAGCAAGGCATCCCTTGCGTCCGGCGTCGAAAGCATTGGCAAGCTGAGCATCGAACGAGGAAGCGAACCAGTTTCGCCCGTGGGCACCGACCCCAAACCATTGCGCCGACAGAAATCCGCCGATAGCTGGAATTGGAGGACAGCAGGTCGCAGTCAGCGCGGGTTGATGTACATGAGCAGTAAGGAGAGATTACGCGAACAAGAAATCGAAAAGAGGACGAGCGTTATTGGTATTTCGGCACTAGTTGCAAGTTCATTCACAGGACTGGTTGGAACGGGCACAACAAGCGGCAGCTCGACCCCCCGTCTCGATCCGTTGTCGGTGGAGAGTATTATCAGCGAGGAACCAGGCAGCGATATCCCTTCTACACCCAAGTTGCCGACGGACTGGGAACCTCCAAGCGGCTTTGGGAGCTCCCCGCCAGGTATTCCCACCAGGGAGTCATCGTTGAGGAGGTCACAGAAACACAAGCGGTCGTCTACCAGGACGTCGCGCAAGTCGATACGGGAAAGCGACACTGGCGCGAACGACACCATTCACGAACTTGAAGAGCACCCCAGCGAGCTCCCCGAGCCACGCACCGAAAAACCGCAACGACGCCAAAGAAAGATGCTGGACCCTTTACGCCTCTCTGCAGACTTACACATGAAACCAGTATTATCCACACCTACAGTCAACATGTTCCCAGAAACCGAAACCGACGAAGTTGCACCCTCTCCCGCAATCGCCCAGTCACGCCCACAGGATCGCGATGCAGATCCAAAATCGAAACGAAGATCAGCCTTTTTGAACCCAGATTCTTTGGTTGGCAACGGTGATAGCAACGGGAATTCAGATAATAAGAACAAGCGGGCTAGCAGTAAGCTTAAACGACTCTCCGACGCTATTATACCTGGAAATCCTGACAAATCTTCTTCGACAGAGGGAATTGGACCGCATGTTACATACGAGAGGCCAAAAAGCGCAGACAGCATCGACGACACGGTCGAGGCTTACCTATGTAGTCCCCGACTAAGCCAGAAGATCCGGCATCCGCAGACAGGTCGCGTAATCAGCTTCAGCGAAGTGGGCGATCCCAACGGGAGTGCCGTTTTCTGCTGTGTGGGCATGGGTCTGACGAGGTATATTACCGCGTTTTACGACGAGCTGGCCTTGACGTTGAAGCTCCGGATGATTACCCCTGATAGACCTGGAGTGGGTGATAGTGAGCCGTATAGTGATGGTAACACGACGCCACTGGGCTGGCCTGGTATGTTTTGCTCTCATGCTATTCGAGTGTCAAATGCTAATTCTCGACAGATGACGTCTATGCCATATGTCAAGCTCTCAAAATTACAAAGTTCTCCATCCTCGCCCACTCCGCTGGCGCCATCTACGCCTTAGCAACCGCGCTACGCATGCCTCAACACATTAGAGGAAAGATCCATCTACTCGCGCCTTGGATTCCCCCATCCCAAATTAACGTCATCGGAGGTGGTTCTCAGAACCCTCTACCACCGACCAACGCCATCCCTACCAGCCAAAAAATCCTAAGAGCACTACCAACACCCATCCTCAAAGTCGCTAACAGCAACTTTATGGCCGCCACCAGCTCCAGCATCACCTCCTCCCTACCCAAACAAAAACGCGCCAAGCGCGACAAGAAGAAGGACAAATCTTCTTCGTTAGGCATAATAGAAAACAAAGACTCCGACCGGCCCGCCACCTCCTCCGGCATCATCAGTACCGAACCAAGCGGCGCAGACGAAGATATGGACCGCATCCGCCCCACCATCACCAACAGCAACAAGGGCATCGGCGGCGGCAGCCACCGTCACCGGCACACCCGCTCCAAATCCTCCAACCTCGCCGGCGTCGACGAACACAACAACAACCACTCCCGCCACTCCACCTCGGGCGGCCTCTCAGACGCCGACGTCGCTGCCGCTTTGGCGCTAGCCGAGCGCGAACGTCAACAACAATACGACCACCGCCTCACGCACGCCATTTGGCAATTAGCTACCACGGGCGCCAACCCGGCCGTGGACCTCTTGGTCTGCTTGGAGCGTCGGCACACCATTGGGTTTCGCTACGTGGACATTGCCCGCCCTGTCGTGATCCACCACGGTAGTCGCGATACGAGAGTACCTGTCGAAAACGTCAAGTGGCTAGGGAAAATGATGAGGCGGTGCGAGGTACGCATTCTAGAAGGCGAAGGTCACGGACTCATGGCTAGCGCGCAGGTGATGGCGGGCGTGTTGATGGAGATCAGTAAAGAGTGGGAGGACTGGGGGCGGGTGACGGGGCAGAACCCGGGGGTGTTGAGTGAGAGGGGTGGAGCGATGGGGACGGGGAAAGGGGATGGGAGTGGGGCCAATGGGGGTAAACATGGGCATGGTCATAGGAGGGGCACGATGGATCGGTTGGGGATGAGTATGGGGATGAGTTTTGGACTGGGAGGAGGAGGAGGTCCGAAGGACACGTAGTGAGCGAGCCTGCTGAGCTCTTTCGTTGTTTTCCAACGTCTCTTTTTGGTTGGTTTAGTTCCGGTTGGATATCTGCTGGAAAGAGGGGACGGTGGATGGTCATGGTCATTTGGTCATATGGTCATATGGCCGGGATTTCGTTGTTGTTGTTGTCTTTTTTTTTTTTTTTTGCTTATTTGTTTTTTTGGATCATCATTGGGGCTTGGGGGGGCGATCTTCTCCATCTTTTTGCATTAACGGCTTTTTCTTTTCTTTTTCTTTTTCTTTTCTTTTCTCGATCATCATCATACGACTGTTACGCAACGTCAGCAGCACTTTCACACACACACACACATATATATATCATGATGTCCTTCTTATGGTTTTTTTTCTTCTTCTTTTCTCTTTTTTTTATCTCCTCTTTTCATCCTTATCACTTGATATCCACCTCATCATCTTTTCAAGATACTGGCATATTTCAGCTCCGCGGGGGTAATTTCTTCCAGTAGTCGATTGATTTGTTTGTTTAAAGGCAGGAAGGTTGGGGGGAATCTAACAAAAACTCTTTGTTTGTGTACTATACTAGTGATAATGTCCAATTTGGTAATGCGAGCGCGGTCGAAGGGAGCTAGAATAGGATAGGATAGGATAGGATAGGATAGGATATTGGGAAGGGCTGGACCAGGTGGTGGTGGAAGAGGCAAAGGGAATACAACTAGAGCTGGACATTGTCGCAATGCGATCACTGTCTTGAATTGTCACCAAACTGCTTCGCCTTCTCTCGTTTCTCTGTCGTCTTCGTGATTTTATTGATTGGTTTGTTTGATGTTTGTTTTAGCCAAAGGTGTCTTTGGGGTATCAATCTATTTCTTAGCTGCTTAAAGTGAGTAATGCGTCTCTTTCTGTCTTTTTTCTAACCATCACGATTCATGCACTAAACCATTCGCATATTCTTAGGTAGCTTCGCCCACAGAAGCACGAAAACGGATAGCTTCCCAGGGATAATAGCCTCCCGCAGGTCGACAAAAGATACCCAACACCAAGACCTTGTCGTGCATCTGTCCCAATTCATAAACAAGCAACATCTGTGACATGCCCCATTTCCCCATGTCTTTACATGAATCGCATGTAACCATAACAAGGCGACCAATTGATCTCACCAGCCATCATGTCATTCCCTATCAATACGCTGCACCACTCTCCATCCTTGCATGTTCTCCCTCTGAGGCTTCTCGGTCTCATTCCTGCGGCGCAGTCCAAGTCACCTTCATCTTGTCCTTCTTCCGGCTCTTCCCCGTCACCCGTCTCAAAAACCTCTTAATCGCCCGCCTCACCGCCCGTGGGAACTTCCTCACCCTCTTCGAGAGTTTGGAAGAAGTCGACCTGCCCGATCTCCTTGACGAGATCGTAGTACTAGTGTGGGCTCGCTTGTTGGTTACCGGGACGGGCAAGCTATGGTCGGTGGTGCCGGCGGTGAAACCGCCGTTGGCGCTGACCGTGCCGTCTAGGCCGTGGTTGCTATGCATGGCATGGGGAGGGTGAGGATGAGGATGAAAGGAGTTCGAGTTGGGATTGGTTCGGGAGTGAAGATGAGGTTGGGGTGTAGACGAATCGGAGCGGATGGTGGAAGGGGTGGATGAATCTGAGGGTGAGGGTTCGCTAACGATGTGGGAGGGATCTTCGAAGGGGTTGGTTGCGTTTTCTCCGCTGGAGGAAGCGATGGGAGCCGTGTGAGCAGTGGAGTAGGTATTGGATGTGGATGTTGTTGAGCGTTTGTGGCAGAGTTTGTTGCTGTTGCTGTCCAAGAGGTTGTGAGGATGTTTGTGGTTCATGTTGTTTGGACACGAGGAGGATGATTGCTGCTGGTGGTAGTCACCGTCGTCGTCAGAGTAGGTGCAGGAGCCGTTTATTTTGAGGTTCTTCATGAGGTTGGTGCGAGCAGGGCTGCTCTGGGTGTGGTCCTGGGTCCCGGAGCCAGAGGCGATGACGAGAGGCTCGGTGTCCGAGGGTCTTCGTTGCAGAGCAGGAGAACGGTGAGGAGTGCGAGATTGGGAGCGAAGGAACATGAGGCGTTTGCGGAGTTGTTTCTCTTCGATGGGGGTAAGCTCTTCGGTTTCCCTTTGCAAGATGTGAGCGGGGTGAGTCGTGATCGGTTAGATGGCAAATAGCTAGACTCGGAGGTCAGCGGAAAGGGTCATAAGAGGGTGCTTGAATCCGGGACATACAGATATGGGTTTAGGAGGAAAGACCAGGGCGTACTAGGGAATATTGGAGCAGACAAGTGATTGATTTATCGATGATTGGGTAGGGTGGTGGCTGTTATAGGAAGGTTGGGCACAATGATCGTATCAAAGACAAGGCGAGGAATTCAGACATGATGGATGAAAATGTAGAAGAGGAGTTCGTCCAAAGCAAGCGGGTTAACTTGGATTTGAGCGAGGGAGGGAAACATGATCGGGAAAGAGTATTCTCTTCGCGCCTTCTTCAACTTTATGCTCCGTCGGGTCCGTTCTCATTTCCAAGAAGGGAAGGTTCGTTGGGAAGACTGATAGCAGACGGCAGGTACCTCCAAGCCGGAGCGAACTGGCGTCACGGAGCGGGGAGCCACAACTTGGAACACTGCAAGGGAAAGTTCTCGCTGATGGGCAGTCTCTCTCCCGCTTCCGTCAGACACCCGCTTATGCGTTCCTTCATCCACTGCTTTGATCAGTGATCAGGAAGAGATAACAGAGGTACAGCTTTGCAACAAAGGTAACAATCTCTTACAACACTTCAGGATTCTCCCATGCGTCAAACAAACGCACACATACAAGTCCGTCTTTCTGACTCGATTGCAGACCACCAATCCTCTGGGAGCCACTCGTTATTGAGTTGTCCATCTACCATGAGATCCACGAGGTTTATGTTCTTGGGGCTCACACGACACCCGAGTTGCCTACTGAGCGCTCGGCGTATCAAGTTGCCGGGACTGTGCCAGAAGAACCTTTTCATCACTCAGTCAATGGCGCCCCTTGGTCACCAGTCGACACATTTGAATTCTTCACAACAACGGTATAGATCCCAACCGACCGGAATCTGGGGCCGTGGACGGAAAGTCATCTATTTAGGAGGGTTTTTCTCTTTGATCAAGAATTACCGCCTGATCCCTCTTGTATTGCCTGAGTGTTTGACAACGAAAGAGATGTAATGTGCTAGATGTTGATAGACTGTATGAGAGTGTGTAATGTTTTGTATGAAAGTGGAAGGTAAGTACAAAACCTGTCGTCGTCGGGCATCAAAAACATATCCCCCCTTCCCATCGGCAGCCACTCTTGCATTCGCATTGATCCAACGACGATATTGGCAACTCAGAATATGGCTGAGCAGTAGCTGCCGTTGTTATATTTCTCAGAAACTTTATCTTTGCAATCGAGCCATCTC
This sequence comes from Neurospora crassa OR74A, assembly GCF_000182925.2. Lineage (NCBI taxonomy): Eukaryota > Fungi > Ascomycota > Sordariomycetes > Sordariales > Sordariaceae > Neurospora > Neurospora crassa. Next base: position 1,391,315 of record NC_026504.1, read on the forward strand.
TTGGATCACAAAGCTTTACAAACTGGTGAAGGATTCAGGGGCTTGGTAAACAATCATCACGAGGGTTAGGGTAAATGGCTGTGTGTGATGGCGGAGGCCGGCTAGCGCCGCATATCGGAGGGATCAGCTCGGCAACCCCTCATGCATCTCACCCAAGTCATCGACTTGCACCAAACATTCCACCACTACGTTCATTTCACTCTCAAACACTCTCAATCGAGAGCCTGAACATCAAAGCTGATCAGAAAAAGAAAACCCGCAACCATGGCCCCCGAACAAAAAAGCGACATCTCAATCCGCCACTCCATCCGCTGGATCCCCAGCTCCTCTCCTTCCTCCAGCAGCGACACTTCCCCACCTTCGGAGCCAACCTCAACCATTGTCCTCACCTCTCCCAGCGGCCGCTTCGTCGATCTGCGTATTTTCAAAGAAGATCCTTCCTCGCCCAACCACACCTCCGTTTTCATCAATCTCAACTCCCACACTGGGTCCGAAACCGAAGCCGACGAGGCCAAAACTCTCCCCCTCTCCCGCCTGGACTGGGCCATAGCCGGCACTTCCACGCACACCTCCACCCGCCCTACCATCGGTTATTATGGGCAAAAATTGATTCTGCCTGATGGGCGCACGGTCAATGGGACGACCGCGGATTTGAAGAGCGGGAAGCACCCGTATATGAGGGGAAGATGGACGCATTGGGTTGATTCTAGGGTTTTGCACGCTGAGGAGAAAATCAGTGCTGAGGCGGGGGATAATGGGTCAAGTACCGATGAGGCGGCGGCTGATGAGGGGGATATGTACCGGATTCCTGGCGAGGGTAATGAGAAGCTTGCGTTGGAAAAGGGGAGGATGGTTAACCCCGAGAGTGGGCAAGAGGAGGAGTATGAGGAGGTTTGGGTACCGGATGAGGAAGGGGTGGCGGAGCCTCCGTATGTGGATTGTGTTGTGTGGGAGTTGGATGATAAGTTGAAGAATAAGAAGGGGAGGGTTGTGAAGGTGGGAAGGTGGGCTCAGGGGATTTCGAGGAGGGGAAATGAGTTGTTGTGTGAGCGGTGGAAGTGGGTGGGTGGTGAGAATGAACAGAGTGGATGGAGGTTGGAGGCGAGAGTTAAGGGTTATGTGGGTGGCGAGGAGAAACGGAAAGTGGATGAGAAGGATGGGAGTTACCTGGATGAACCCCTGGTGTTTCCGAGGGCGCTCATTGATGATATGATCAGCGTGGGAGAGGCAGGAAATACGAAGGAAGTTGGGGACGCGGTCAAAGAAAGTAACGGTGATGTGTGGACGCTGGTGGAGTGGTGTCCTTGAAAGGCTGATGATCTGTTTATATGTGTGGTATTACCTTGAGGCAGAAAGGGGTATACTATTTGGTGGTATAGGGAATTATTACCATTTTGGGGGTTTCTTCTACGATGGTAATAATGATACTTTGTCTTACAGCTGCCTCCTCTGGACGGCAACCAACCATGAATACCGTACAGAAAATTACGGATTACACCATCTCATGCATCATTGCATCCCTCATCCAATGTCTGGGCTTTATCTTAAGGTATCAACTGCTCAGCATCTTCAAAGCCGAAAAACAATACATCCCCAATGACGCTTATTCTAGGAGGTTTACATCCATGGAGGCAGGAGAGGGGGTTTGATACGCTAGTTACATGCTACCCAATAGATCGCTTAGTAATATACTCCTTCTCCAACTTCCCCTCCTTTCATCTTGACGACTTAATAAGACTTTAACATTCTCAAACTCAAACTCAACCACAGCCATAATTTCAACTCCAATTTCAGCCTTAGACCCACAACACCAACTACTCACCTACCCACCATGGCATCCTCAACCGCCACTACAACCACTGACCCAATCATCACCGGCACCGGCAACGCCCGTTTCAACGCCGACGCTGCCAACTGGGACTCCAACCCATCCATCCAACTCGCCACCTCCCTAGCCTTCGAATCCTACCTTTCCCGCTTGCCTTCTCCCTCAGAACTATCATCTTTCAACGTCCTCGAAATCGGCTGCGGCACTGGCTTGCTATCTCTCCTTCTCGCGCCCCACATCCGCTCCCTCACAGCCGTTGACGCGGCGGAGGGTATGATCGACGTTCTCACTCACAAGTTATCGCCTGGCGGTACCTATGAGCAAGTGAAGAATGTCCGGCCAGTTGCAGCACTGCTCGAGGACCCGGAAGACCCTATCATCAAAATCGATCCCGTTACGGGGGAGGCGTGGGAGGGCAAGTTCGATTTGGTCATATCGCATCTGGTGTTGCACCACGTTGCTGATCTGACGGCGCTGTTCAAAACCATTTATGGTACCCTGAAACCCGGCACTGGTAGGGTGGTGACGACGGACTTTGAGAATTTCGGTCCGGAAGCGAGGAAGTTTCATCCGGAGGCTAAGATGGATGGGGTGGAGAGGCATGGGATTACCAAGGAGGAAATGGAGGAGATACTGAAGGGGGTGGGGTTTGAGGAGGTTAAAGTTGAGAGGGGGTTTGTACTGCAGAAGAGGGTGGAGAGTGAGCCAGGGAAGGGGGATATGGAGAAGGGACCGGTGATGGAGTTTCCTTTTTTGGTTTGTGAGGGGAGGAGGGTTTGAGTGTGGTTGAATATGTTGGGAAGGCGTTATGGAAAGGGTTCGCTTTTGGGATGATTTGGGACGGGATGCACTTTCTTCACAGTGCTAAGAATCTGAGTGGTTTCTGGGTCGGTGTGGAACTGTCAGCTTGGGATCTTGAAAAAGATGGTAGAGGTTTGTCGGACCTTAGTTCCCGTTTAACTTCGCCAAAGGACGCTTCAAGTCCATCAATATGGTCTTGCTGGGTTCTCGTGGTACTGAAGTTGAGAGTCAGCGTCAACAAAGGGTCATGTTTGATATAATTGGTATGAGAATGAAGGATTACATGAGGAGAAATGTCAACTGGATGGTGTTCAGATGTTGGAATTGTGTCTCAATCGCGGCCACGGCACCCATTACTGCAAGCTTCGATTAGCAGTCCCCTCGGTGGGGAGAGGAAGGTACCAGGTAGGTTAGGTATGTTACCGTCAGGTCGATTATACCACCACCAGTAATGCTTTTTGCTGTATGTGTCAAGCGCATTTCTTGCTTTTTGATGATGTTGTTTAATCTTTTCAAGGGTCATGAGAAAGTCGATTTTACTCTGACTGCCTTCCCAGTCCGAGTGCGCCTCTCTGTCGAGTTTCTCGAAGTGGTATTCTATCTCACGAATGTGATTTTCTCTCGCCTGTAACTTTTCTCGTATGTCTTCAATTTCCCTTTCCGCGCTGTGTGTTGTAGACAGGAAGGTAACAACAAGTGTGAGAAGTCCAAGAGCGAATGTCAACAAGCCAACCACATTGCTGATAGTGGATAAAGGACTGTCGCCTTGGTCATCGGACATCTTGTATTTCTGGTGAGGATGGCCTTGCCTGGAGGGTTCGGCAGGTTCAGCGGCGCCGAAAAATAAAATAGGTTTAGGCCTGATACAAATTCCTGTCATAGGACCGCAAGAGCCGCCAAAGTGCCTCTGCGAGAGATATGAAAGGTGTGCCTAGTATGTCAAAGGCCCTAGTTTACGAATTACGGAATTCTAGACAACGAAGATTATGAGAAACGCCCTTGTAGGCTCATTGCCGTCCAGATTCGGTTGACATATGCATGGACACTCTTCTCGGCCACCCTTAGCTGGAGGCATCCATCGGAGCATTCCAGTTACAATGCCTGGGTGGGGCTGTGTACCTAGTACTACCATTAGCAGTTGCCTTCTTCGCTCACCGGTAGAATGCTGTGTAATGGGAGGTGTCGCAGTCGTCCCCCATCATTATTAAAGCCCTGTACTACTCCAGTCTGAGGGCCTATCTCGCTTTCCCGAGTCGTTCTTTCTGACAAGCAAGCAACTACGGCAATCTTCCCAATGCTTCGCCTCTTCCTTGATACGTTACCATGAATACCAGGCTCAATACTACGCCTTTGAATGATTCAGTTATGATATCGAACATCTGTCTCCACGGTGTGACCATCAACAAGGCTCAGCTATGGGCAGCCCGTGTCTGAGGGGCCCCGACCTATATGGACTCAATCTCCCCAGCGCACCGCCAGCTGAACCATCATCGCTTGGTTACGAATCAACTCCCGTCCTCATGTCCACCACACCTCCTCAAAGCCCATAATGTCTGTCGAAAAGATGATTAAGCTGACTCGAAGTGATGACCAGTCGATTACTGTCACTTTCGGAACCGATACTTTTACAATTGCCTTCTTCGAAGTCCCCAGGGTTAGCGACAATGCAGAACGTCGCTTCCAGCGTGTTCGCGAGCCACGGGCAGACGTTAATGAGACCAAAGAGACGAACACTCCAGGGCCCCACAACTTTCCCTTCACTATATACGGTTCCCCAACAGAAGATGATGCCAAAGACAAGAAGAAGGAGAAGCAGGGAAGCGGAAGCCACTTCCTTGCCATCAAAGGTAAGTTATCCCTCTCAGTTCAACGCTGATAGCACTATATTAAGGAATACCTTAATTTACAGATGACAAGGCCTTCGCAATTCGCATAGTTGGAGACTGCAAGGAGTCTGCTTTCAAGGTCAAGGTCAGAGTGGGGGGTGTGAATGTTCTCCAGCACACCACATTTGGGAGGAAGAGTCAAGACTACTTCGTCGTCTCCGAGCAGAAATGGATTTGGGGAAAGCAAGTCGGCAAGGATACTGCACGTCAATTTCGTGTTCTCCGTCGTGGAAGAGAGAGGTATGTCTCATTGCCCGTCACGATCCGGATCGAGTTCCCTTCTGACATGTTGTGACCCTCTGTAGACTGTCTCTCCGGTACCAGCTCCGGAATAACAACATTAAGAAAGAAGTCGAGATTAAAATCACTTCCCGCCGTCTAGCTCTGCCAACCGGCTCAAGCAGTTATTTCCCGCCAGCCTCTACAGGTATGACTTCGGCCGGTCCGGACTTTGGTGGTTTGTGCGCCACGCATATTCCTGTTATCACTAGAGGTATGCTACGTTGTATCATGCTACAGCAAGTTCATCATTCAACACCACCGCCATCTTTATTTGACGCAGATCATTTCAAACACTTATCCTCCGACGATAAGGCGCCAACACCGCAGGTAGCCTTTCAAGAACTTCCTTCCAATAACGCGGGTTTGTCAACCCCCGACAGCCATGGCATAGTACCACCGGGATCACCGCTACTGACAACCTCCCACGAACCGGATTCCGAAGACTTCTTGGTTGACGAGGAGTTTTTCGACACAATGCCCTACGGCGATACCACGCCAGCATCGCTGCAAGGATTGCCTCAAGCACCCCAAATCCATAGGTTTGGGCCGCCATCTCGCGCAGACCCTACAGAGGTTGTCATCTCTTCATCCAGCGATGATACGCCAAGTAGCTCACAATCACAACAAATCAGTCAAGCCCCTGCTTCCAATGATACCGATTCATCCAACTCCTCCTTACAGTACATGTCCGGAGTCCCGACCATAAGCTACAGGCCGTCACTACCAGCACGAGCGGAATCGGTGCTACGACCACCAGCAGGAGTGGAATTAGTATCACTACCACCATCACTGGTATCAGAAACACGGGTACATAGCCAGGCAATAATTATAGATGTAACACCACAACCCGCCAGCAATCAAGAAAGCATCCACTCTGACCTCGAAGAGGACATGCTTCCGCACCAGATGGTCGTTGGAACTGGCGGTCTAATCGAGCAAATCGTCTGCCCGGACAAACACCCCGAATTGATTGACGGTGAAACCGTGACACTCAAGTTCAAAATCGTCGACGACCCACGATACCTGCCAAAACACCTGCAGAATCTGGCAGAACCAGAAGAAACAGCTGTAGGAGGCATGCGTATTCGTGGAACCGGACCTGGTGGAAACTACCACGAGGTGCCAAACCCGCCTACAGGAACCTTTCGAGCTCTCGCGCCGGTTGTTACGGATCCGGATGGGTTGAGACGGGATATCAGGTCGCCTATGGAGATGGAGCTGAGCGTTGATGGGCATGGGGAGCCGCTGGAGCCGCCGGAAGATTCGGGGGATGGGTCGGTGGGAGAGCGGGATGAGGGGGGCAGGGCGACAGATGATGGAGGAGATGATGGCGATGCAAGAGGGTTCCAGGTGCTTTGGGGAGAGGCCGAAAATCAGCCACGGGGTTTGATGAATGACATACGGATGAAGAAAAAGAGGAGGGAACAACGGAAGCGAGGTGGGGTGGGGATGATGGCTGAGAAGCGAGAGGAGCCAAAAAGTGAGCGGAGTTCGAGATGGCGGAGGTTTGTTGATGCGTTGAGGCGAGTTTTGACTTTGGCTCGGTAAAGTCCAGGTTGTCTGGTTTCTTGTGATGATAAACTGGCAGTGACTGAGCACAAGTTCTGAATGAAGAGACCAGTCATAACATTGGTGGACATGCTCTGGAACTTTGTCCACTGCGTCTTCAGGGTAACAATTCCAGGCACTACTCATTTTCTTTCGAGAATGACACTTCCATCGAATAATTTGAAATACGCGCGCAAACTCCACCCGCTCTTTGATTCTTTGTTCCTCGAACATCACAATCTTTCGCGCTGAAGAAGCCGAACTGTCAAGAGGTCGAAAGAGCTATCTTAGGTGACGAGGTTAATAATGTTCACGGCCGCGGAAAACACTGCTGTCCTGTGAATTGTTTGACATGCTTGTGATTATCGTTGAGTATGGCAGGTGCTAGGCCGTTGATAGACTGGAAAGAATTTGTTCAAAGTAACACTCATGTCTAAATGATATAGGTCGGTTCGAGGTCATGGAATAGATAACGGGATAAAGGCTCCGGCAGCTGAGCGCGTACGAATACCCCCTTGAGACAAAAATCGCTCGCTGTAAGGCTGAATCAACCCGCCACGGGTCAGCTAAAGTACTCACCCATTGATTCCCAACATGCCTTCTGCAGATATCAAGCCACCGACCACAAACAACCAAAGTAGTGCCTCCACTGCCTCATCCCCCCTTCGCTCAGTTCAGCTTCTTCTGCGCCTCCTCCTGCGCCAACACCCGCTCCAACACATTCATCTTGAACATGCGATACATGACCAAATCCAACAACCAGTCCCCAAAGAAGGTACCAGCCCAAACGAGTCTCGCCCATCCACCCGCCCAGAAGTAATCCGCCCTGCCAAACCAGCTCCTCAAAATTAGCGGGGCTTCACCCTTCAGCGCATTCCTCACCAGCTTTCTCGCATACTCCTCCGTGCCCACCGTCGCGTTATTCTGCGAAAACGTCAAGCGGCGCTCAAAGAACTCCTTGACGCGCATGTAGAGGCTGTTCTCGGGCAGGGTGCGGTGCGTCTTGGAGGCAATTTGGGACCGGACGGTGCCCGTCATGGTGGTCATGACGCGCACGCCAAAGGGCTTGAGTTCCAAGCGCAAGGTGCGCGAGTACGAGACCACGGCGCCCTTGGTGGCGCAGTAGACGCTCCCAAAGACATAAGGGGTGATGGCGGCGAGAGAGGCAATGTTGATGATGAGCCCGCGGGCGGCGATGAGTTGGTCGGCGAAGGCTTTGCACATGGCCATTACGCCAAAGACGTTGGTCTCGAAGGTCTCGCGGACGTCGTCGAGGTCGATGTCGGTGGCGGGGTGGGTGTGGGTGCGGCCGCTGGTTGAAGGGGGGGGGGTGAGGGTTAGTAGGGATAGATGGTGGATGGATAAACATCAAAGGGAAAAGGGGGAAAGTAAACAATGGGGGACCGTGTGGCAGCATGAGGAACAGAACGTACGCGTTGTTGATGAGAATGTCAAGCTTGCCGCCGGTGATTTGGGCAACCTCCTCGTGGCAGGTCTTGATGCTCTCGGCGTTGGTGACGTCGAGGGCGAGGGTACTCATGCCCATGTCGGCCATCTCGGCCAAGACGGCTGGGTTGCGGGCCGTTGCGATGACATGGACGCCTTCATGGTGAAATTGTTAGTATTTTGTTTGATGGAATTCGATCTGAAAGCAACAGGCGGGATGCTTTGTAACTCCGGCTACGGGTAACTGTCGGTACACACCTTGCTTGTGAAACTCGAGGCAGAGGGCATGACCGATGCCGCCTGGCGTGCAGCTGTTATAAGATAATGTCAGCGATTTGCTATCAGGAATCCATTGATGTGTTGGACAATTGGAGGGCCTAGAATAGAGGGCATGTCACAGACAACTCTTGTAAGGCAAATTGACAGCGCAATAAACTTACCCAGTGATCAAGACGGTCTTTTGTCCAGGAAGAGGGCCAGTCATTTCTGTTTTTGACTGATAGGATGTTGATGTTGTATGGTGGTGAGATCTGAATTTGAGGACTGGGCTTTCGCTTTGTTTGGGTGAATTGCCCCGCTAACAAAGTCGGAGGAGACATGCCGAGGCTTGTGAAACCATGCAATTCAAGGGTTAGGGTCGTATTGGCTCAGTCCCTTCTTTCATTTCACCTACCTTATCCAATATCGGGCTATCTTTGAAAATGTTGCGTTAAAAGCATGTTGGGATGATGGTAGGTAGGCTAGAGCAGGATACAAAGCCTAAAGCCAGCCAATATCAGGAGATTGTAAGAGGGGGAACGGCAAGTAATATCTCTGTGGTAAAGTGCCCCTCGCAGAATTAATCAGTGCCCTCCATTTATCCACAGCAGGCCTACTCATGAAACGGGGTCGAGGATGAAGACTCGGCAGAAGCTATCGGCTCCTGGAAGTGAGTACTTAAGCACTCAGCCGAGCATCGTGAACCAAAGTTGTCCATGGCCGAAACAGCTACTCTAATCACAGCCAAGCACCTACCTTCACATCACGATGCTGTCCAGATCTGCCAAAGACACGGTCTGGTTCACCGTTGTCTGCTTCCTTGCACTCATTACTTCTGTTTTCGCGAAATGTACCCGGGAGGGACTGCTAGCAGCAGCCAACAGTTATGTAGACGCCTTCTCCGCCGGCAGACTTGACGGCCTCCAACTCACCTTGAGCAACTTTGCCTACCAGGAAAACAACAAGGCAGCCGACATCAAGCGCGGCATCCTCAGCCAGTCGCACAACATCAGCCTCAACCGATCAACGGCCGACACCATTGCCTGCGCCAGCTACACCATGATCATCTCATTGGCGAGCGGTTCCAACTCCAAGCCCTATGTCACGGCAACCCAGATCCGTCATCCAGCCGATGGAGACACATCAACCATCTCATCTATCGACACCATCGCTGCCACGACGGGGTCCTTGTTCTTCAACGCCCAAAAGACGTTCGGGTACATCCAGAAGGAGAACTGGGGCGTCATTGAGACGGCGGCGAATCGGCCAAGTCGAGAACTGTTGAGAAAGGTCGGGGATGCTTATCTCGACATGTGGACGGATGCAAAGGCGGCTGATAGTATTCCATGGGGGGCCGACTGTGAACGCGTTGAAGGATCGCAGTATACCAGACCGTGTGGTGTTCAGTTACCGAGAGGAGGCAGTTCAAAGCGCAACGGAAATCGGCGATATGTCATCGATGAGGTGATGGGTTCGGTTGACGTGCTGTGCTCGTTTGATGCGCTGGGGAATATGCCGGATAGCCATGAGATCCGGGTCGAGGGCGGTGAGGTCAAGTATGTCCATACGATTACGGTAATTTCAGAGCGTCGTGTAGTGTGATGAGGCGAACAGCTGCTGTACTTGAAGCTGCAAAATGCATCGATGAAGTCGGAAAGTGTTCCCGTCAAACTGTTACAGGGCTGCACAAAGTGATGTCGAAATCCCCACATTCGCGTTTCTTAGGGCCCCGGGCACGGACCCACAGCCCACAGCAGCCACTAACCCTGGTCCATCCACAATTCGCATTGAGCCAATGCGCCGCCAGGAACCGTTTGAAAATGGGACTGGCTTAGGTGGGGTGGTGGACATCTGCAGACGATTGCCGGCCGGGAAAAATTGCTACTCTTTCAGTCTTCCAGGAACACGGAAAAATTTCAATTGTCTGCGCCGGCGAAACGATCATTGTCAACATCTCACTCCGAACCCGACGGTCCTCCAATTCACTGACGCGCGAGGAGACGCAAGACGCACCCTTGCCGTATTCCCATTTCAACAAACAACCCAATCCAACCAACAAATCATGTCTTTCAGAGGTCGTGGAGGAGGTGGTGACCGCGGTGGCCGTGGCGGCTTCAGAGGTACGCCGCATTATTCTTCTATTATCAACCGTTATCGCACACCTTGATGTCGTCGCCTTGGTCGCACTTTGCCGTCAACCATTGGCGCCACTCAGGGCGATTTACCTTTTCACCCATACTTCTTCCCCAATGTTCAATGACAACTAACATAGATATCCTACAACAGGCGGCCGTGGTGGCTTCGGTCAGCGCGACGATGGTCCCCCCGCCCAGGTTCTCGAGCTCGGCACCTTCGAGCACGCCGTCGAGGGCGAGATGTTCTACAAGTCCACCAACCCCAAGATCCCCCATTTCAACGCTCAGGTCTTCCTTGAGAACAAGACCCCCATCGGCAAGATCGATGAGGTTCTCGGTCCTCTCAACCAGGTGCGCACTTCCCTCCGAAACATGAACCATAGCACATCAAATTAACACTCCTCTCCTTCTTTCAGGTTTACTTCACCGTCAAGCCCCAAACCGGCATCGTCGCTACTTCCTTCAAGCCCGGCGACAAGGTCTTCGTCGGCTCCGAGAAGCTCCTCCCTCTCGAGCGTTTCCTCCCCAAGCCCAAGGTTCTCGGCGCCCCCAAGGTGAAGAAGGCTGGCCGTGGTGGTGCTGGTGGTCGTGGCGGTCCCAGAGGCGGTGCCCGCGGTGGCGGCCGTGGCGGCTTCTCCTCTCGCGGCGGCGGCGGTGGCTTCTCTCGCGGTGGTGGTGGTGGCTTCTCCCGCGGCGGCGGTGGTGGTTTCAGCAGGGGCGGCGGTCGCGGTGGCAGCGGCGGCTTCTCGAGGGGTGGTGGTGGCCGTGGTGGCGGCGGTTTCTCCCGCGGTGGCGGCCGCGGTGGTCGTGGTGGCTACTAAGCGGTTGCGAAGGAGTGACGACGACGACGACGACGAAGACACCAACCAGTGGTGCTGCTGCTGGCGCTGCTTGGAAAGGAAAGGGAGCGGAAGAAAGACTTGTTGCTTTACCAGGTTCTTGGGTTTTGTTAAACATGGTCCTCAAAATGGCTATGGCTTGTGGCGTTATGGAAGGGACAAATTCTTTCTGCCGCATCAGGAGGGTTCGGCAAGTTGTGTTTTTATCTCTGTAGGCATCTCTCGGTTTTCTCTGTCTGCTAATTTCGGTTTCTTTGGACTACAACACATCAAACTGAGCGCATCTGGATCTGGCTTCACAAGCCTTCACGTTGACGGTGGATGAAATTGGGGCATTAAAATGTCCTTGGCACAGGCACCAGGTCATGTTCGGACAGACAGCTATGTGTCCGGTCACTTGCGTACAATCAAGGGCAGTACCCAGTTGTATACGTCACCGCCGCCGTCGAATGGGATCCTCAAAGATGCACGACATCCTCCTGAACCTCGGGTTGGACTGGATTTCGGTAGCCTAGCTGGGTAAGCAGAGGCCCCAGTCCAATATGATCGACCATGCAGCAACCACACATCGACCGCATATCGAGCGCCAACCCGTCAGATATAGCACCGACTGAACCCCAAGCATCAACGGCCCGCAACTGACCCCTTCGAACGACGAACCTCTCGCAACCCGAAACCTCTTCTTCGTCTTCACCCACTCCGTCCGAGGTGTTCCTACCCATCATTCTTCCAACGCCGCAACTTCCACAACACCCCTCGCGAAAAAGAATCAAGAATTGTCGAGCCTCTTCGTGCCTATTTCCGCCGACTATGCGCACAACAGGTCACGAGCCGTTACCAATGTACCCAGACAGCAGCGCATGGTTGTCCGCCTCCCCGTCTTTCCGGCATTTTGCCATTGGCTTGAGTGGCTGCTTGGGTCATTATGGCTTGTGACTCTAAAGGGCCCGTGCAGGCTGCGGTCCGTGTGGACTGAGGTTGACCCGTGGTGGTGGACTGTTAGTTCCGGCGCATGTCCTTGTAACCTTGTTCAGCGATAGCCGTATATAGATCAAAACGCAACTCGACCTTCCCCTAACGATGTCAATTGTTGAGGCCCCTTCACTAACTCGTTCCTCCATATCATTACATCATTTGCATGCATAGGTATCATCTCTCCAGGATTGCAATATGGCTGACGACTCTGAGCCTCAGGACAGCAAACTCTCCACAGCCGCAAACATTGTCGGCCTCCTCACTTTCACACTTGCGGCGCTCAATCTGGTGATTGTCCGAGTTCTACAAAACGAAAGAAGCATAGTCAACCAACTCCGGAAAAGGGGGTGGAGGAATTCTCTCAATGCCTTGGAACAAAAGATACGTTACATTCGGCTCTTTAATCCATCTTTCGTGGGCTTTGGAAGAGACCAAATCCATGCCGGCCATGCATCCGGAGAAAGGTCCGACCTGGAAGACAAGCAGCCAGAAGAACGGTTAAGCGAGATTTACAAAGATGTTCAGACTTGTTACGACCAGGGAAAGGTCAACGTCAACGAAACAGAAGCTATTGAGAACCATCTCGCCGAACAGATTAGCCCTGCTGGCTACGCAAGAGCTACGAAACGGTTAATCTCGCACTGGGATGTGGAGGGCTTTTACGAGGCGTCAATGTCGGTCTGGAAACAACTTTACAATCGGAGAGAAGCGCGAGAGGCTGCGGGCAAACTGGAGGAAAATTACCAGGAGTGTAAGTGCACTTGAGTGTTGTCTTTTTGCTCTGGGGAAAAAAGAGAAAGACCAAAATATAAAAGATAACAACAAAAGAGAGAAAAGAATGCCGTCCAAGATTGAAGTTCAGAGTTTATGACTGATACCAAAAAAAATCATCCAGTGTCCTCCATCGTGGCTGATGTGGACTCACACATCTTGCTTATACAGGGGCTCAAGATACTACAGCTACAAAGGTAATCCTTACCTCTAAGTACCTACCTGCCTACCCACCTCATTCATCTCAAACATAAGTTGTCATTTGCATCTAGTTTTCAATGAGCCCTGAGCCTGTTTTTTTTTGTTCTCTTTTTTTTCTTCTTTTTTTTCGTTTCTTGTGGGACAACTTCTAACATTGGACTCTGCCAAGCACCATCGACCGTCAAGCGCAAGCAGTCAGCGAACTGGAGAACGTCAAAAAGACTCTCGAGGGAACACCACCACCAGCACCAGCTTCTAAGCCAGATGGAGGAGGATCATCTTCATCGTCCTAGTTCTCGTGGCCAACCAATACGTAGGTATCGATCCGGCCTTTCTCGGAGTGCAAGCAGCTAGCCGGGATGCATCAGGAGTCTATAAGAGAGAGAGAGAAATATGGAGGAAGAAAAAGGATGTCCGATGTACGGAGTTGAGCAGTTATGATGTTATAAGACGCAGTAGCTCTTTGGACGAAGAAATGGAGAGAAAAGATCCCCCCTGTTAAGGAGTATAGATAAGTCCAAGTAGTGCCAGCAGCCTGTGAGACCGGGGAGCGTGCAGTAAAGCAAGCAAAAGATACTATTACCACCTATTATACCTATTTCCACTTGTGTTACTAGTGTCTGATCGTGGTGATATGGATGTCGGGTGCCTTGATTGAGTAAACTGAACCTGGTCCGGTCTGGCTGGGACGTCCTAGCTGGTAGCAGCTACAACGGATGTCTGTTAAAGTCAGCTTGCTTTCAGCGACTGGTTACCGCTTCGTAGCGGGTACTGTGCTAACACTACCTTACTCTCCGGTGCTAGTGGTGGAGACCGGTGGCCCAACCGCACCCTGCCGTGCACCACCCCCCCCCTATGGCCGCTGTAAATAAAAGCCGCTACAGAGATACCTCTAACCAAGTACTTTGAAGAATTTATTGCATCTGTCCTCATCTTCTTACTTGTCTAAATCAAAGAAAACTTGTGTAAATAGTTTCAGAATATGCGTTCTTAGGAGAGAGCCAAAACAGACCGGTTTGTTATTATTGGGCGGGAATATGCAAGTGAGTGTCTGTTAAGGTATACTTCCTCCCGGGTACCCCACCATTCCTCTTCGCAGAATACCGTACCGGGCCTGCGTATACGCTGGCGACCTAACGCTTTGCGTTCTTGAGCCGACAGCCTGTTGCATAGACCTAGGTAGTGATCGTTGGGAATCTCCCTTCTTTCTTAATCATTGGGGTATTAGAGAAAGTCATATATTGAATAGAAGCTACCTAGGTATCGATAAGAAAGCGTCTATGCTAGATGTTTTATCGATTAGCTTCGGCTTCCCCCAACAGCACTTGAAAAATGGCGTTTTGTACGTACCGGAGGTCATAGGTGTCATGAAGGTTTGGAAGAGTTCCTCACACTGTTGTGATTGATGAGTAGGTATAGAGGACGAAAGCTACAGCGATGGCATTAAAACTATTTTTGCTTTGCCACTTCCGTACACTACCTACATTCTTCTACCTACCTGTACTTTAAAGATTCAAGAACTTCTTTGGAATAGGAACACGCACCGCTCGAATAAACTCGGCGAATCCTTTGCCCAGCGCGTCCAGCAGACGAGAGCTGCTGACTCCTCTACCCAGGGGACCGTAGACGACAAAATGCACGGCCTTGATAAGCGGCATCTCGACGCGCTCCACAAAGTACCAGTCCTTCCAGTCGGTGCCCATAAGGTCCTGCATCTTCTTGCGGGTCATGAACGAGCGTAACCAGTCCCACTCCTCTGCGGTGTGCACCAAGATGCCAATATTGACGTTGGCACCCTTGTCCCCCGAGCGGGCGAGCGCGATGTCCCCGAGCGGGCGGTCAACGGTGGGGCCGAAGCTCGCCAAGTCCACCGGATTGGACGTCTCGTAGTTGTCGCGCGCGGCGAGGCGCTCGGTCTTTTGCGGCGGGCCAACGACAAGCTTCTTTACTTTGTGGGTCGAGGGGTCGATGATGATATTGATGCTCTCTTCAAGCTCTTTCTGCTCGACAATGGCTGGGCAGTAGGCGTTGAAGGGGATCGGCCGGAGCTGGCGCATGTCGAGAGTGCTGTGCATGCCTAAAGATTTCGTCAACAAGACAGGTAGGTAGGTCTATCTGGTTTGGACTATTACTAGGTTGTATCTTACCCGCGAAATGGGCCATGCCATTGTACGTCCAGGCCTGTGCGAGCTTGCCGAGCGTGGCGGCATCCTTGGCCTGTGCAAAGATGCGGAGAGACGTTGTCGACTCGAGCTGGCACCGAGGGTTCTCCGCAGGGACGCCTATCCGCTGGAAGTCAAGCGTGTCGAACTGCTCGAGCAGGCCCCATTCCTGCAACTTGGAGCGGACCTGCGCCTCTTGAAGCTCGTACTTCTTCGCTGTGGCGTAGCCCGTCGCGTTGATGGTGATCTCGCACTGGAAGCCTCCCTTGTAGAAGACGGCAAACTTGGTGGTCGGAGGCGGCGGGTATCCTTTGACACCGCTGACGTGAACACGGTTCTTGGACTCTTCCTTGACCTGGATGTGGGTGATGTCGGCCTTTACATCGCTGTTCAGGTAGATGTTGCCCTGAAGCTCGTACAGCAGCTGGCACTTGACGGTATCCTCCGTGACAAAGCCCGGCAAAGCCTCGTGCTTGGTGACGACACATTCGCCCTTGGAGTCAATCTCGACAATCGGCAAGCCGAGGTTGAGCAGATCTTTGATGTCGTACTTGTAGAAGCCAGCAAAGTTGGCGCCGGTAACGTATGTAGAGCATTCGATTAGGTGTCCCGCGATCAGAGACCCGGCGAGTTCGTCGTAGGCCGAGTCTGGCCAGCCATGCCACCAGGCTGCGGCGGCCATGACGGGCGAGGCGTCTGAGACACGGCCGCAGATGATAATATCTGCCCCCTCCTCCAGGCCGCGCTTGATCGCACGGATGCCGAGATATGCGTTGGCGGAGACAACCATGTTGCTGCCGGGACTCTTCAAGAAGTCTTTAGTGCCTTGGACGAGTGTGACCTCAGGGTTCTCCGCGTCCAAGTGCTTTAGACGCTCTTGCTTGTCAATAAGCTCATGAACGCGTGGTAGCAAGTCGTCGCCCTCAACATAGGCTACCTTCAAGTTCAGCTTCTTCTCTTGAACCTGAAATCCAGCTTTTGTTAGGGAATGCAGTGTCAAGCGCAGTTAGGTACCTATCTTACTAGATTGTGGGTCTTCTCGGCTAGTCCGCGCGGGTTCAGGCATCCTCCGTTGATGATGACCTTGATCCTCTTCTCCTTGAGGATCTCGACTGACTTGCAAAGGCCGTCCCACGCGGTCGGCATCCACCCAGGGTGCTGCCCATTCCTGTAGGCCTCGGCGTCATTGGCCATATTAAGCTCTTGAAGTAAAGGATCAGCGTTGGCTTGTTGAGATGCGATTCAGCGAAACCATCCAAGCTTACCGGCCAGGTAGTCACCCGTGATGAAGTCGACCTCGCCGTACTTGGCTTGGTTGTACATATGGTCGCCCGGGTCGGCTGTCAACAAGCAAAGCCGTTAGCCATCTCTTCTCGCTGAAGCACAGCTTGGCTCCTCTCACTCAGAGCGCCCGAGCAATTAGCGATGCGGACAGGTCGTTTCGCCATGGTTATCGGGGGATAGCGTAACAAGGTGGTACGAAAACTAGGTAGTAGAGTTGGTTACTTTGCAGTCATTACCTCACTGGGCACGGAGCGCCCTGTATGTTTATACCTGTTTTACGGGAATCATGTCTCGGACAGCCAGCCGGAAGGCGACCTCATCACATCCTCTCCTCTCCTCTAGGTAGAGGTAACCTAGCGAGCCTAGGTACCTGACGGCGCGCCAAAGGTGATGTGCCTCGCGTATCCCAAGCAGCTGACACCACAGTTGGCGACACCAACTGGCACCATGCCGATGACGCACGGCGAGTAAGTAGTCTGGGCCGACGAGTGACGAGTCAGCGGTTGTGGGCGTTCCAGATTTCCGCTTGTTGATCCGTTTCCCATACAAAACAAGCCCTGTTGTTGATTTGCGGTGAAATAGTTAATTGATGTTAAGGAGTTTGCTGGCAACCTGGGTTAAGCACTAGCGCTTGGCGCCAAGACCTTTTGTTGCAGGAGGAAGATGGGGCGGGTCCTTTACATACGATATACATATATACCGTATATATATATAACCGCTGACTCGTCTCAGGGGCGACAAGTATCAGTACCTCTACCATTTTCTCCACGCCTGCTACCTGTAGAGGTCTTGCCGGCCTGCGAATTGATGTCCCGTCACGATTGCCCGCAATAGCACTTTGTCTTGTCCTTTGCGATATGAATGATTCCGGCAACCCCGACCATAGCCTAGCCCCGGCAGTGACCGCCTCCCGGGCCAGGACTTCCCCCCCGCGTGCCCGCAAATCAGTCGGCTCGCTCGACAAGAAACGCGAGCGTGACCGGCGTGCCCAGCAGAACCTGCGCACCAAGCGCCTAGAGCGCATCCAAGAGCTCGAGCAGCGCATAGTGATGCTCGACGACAAAGTGCGGAAGTACCATTACATTTGTGACCGCCTGTCCCAGGAGAACAAACTCCTGCGCACGCGTCAAAATGACATCCGGCACTTGGTCGCTTCCTGGGGTCCCGAAGACGGCCTCTTCCTGGAACCGAGCTTTAGCACCGAGGCTTCATTGGTGGGCGATACGGGCTTTCTAGGCGCTGTGCCTGAACCATGGCCCACCGCCGTCATCTCGGAGACCGAGTCGGCGGCCCAGGCCATGATGGAGTTCAGACGGGGCAGCCCAGAAGGGATGGCATTCTCACCGCCCGAGTTGCCGACGGATTCTGCAATTCCTCGCTGGAGCATGACGCCCTTCCACGATGATGACGATGCTATCATGACCGACTGCTTCAGGCTCTGGCTGCAGAGGCCAGACTTGGTCGAGTCGTCTCCGGAGTCTCCCACGCCGCTGGAACTCCTTTACGGGTCTAAACGCAACTTTCTGGCAGACGTGATACACCAAGCCTTACGGAAATGCCCTTACCTGGACCCTGAGCGACTGGCCGTCGGTTGGTTGTGCTACTACTTCATCAAGTGGATGATATGTCCGACCGAAGCGGCCTACTTACGCCTGCAGCCATGGCAGCTGCCTGTCGAGGAGCAACTGCAGAAGAAGCATCCTTACTTCATCGACCTGCTGTGGTTTCCTGGCCTACGGGCCAACATGATTAACAAGCAGCACCAATATGACCTCGCGGATGCCTTCGCTCTCTTGACTTGTTGCGCCAAGGTGCGGTGGCCATGGGGCAAGAACTTCCTCGAACCTGGCGAGGACGGCCAGTTCCGGATGGTGCCAGAGTTCTATGACACCTTCACAAGGATCGAGGGATGGGGCCTAACAGACGAGCTCATAATGCGGTACCCGGCGATTGTGGACGGGTTAGATATTGAGTCGATACGCTTCCGGATTGCCTGAGAATTCTTTTAAAGTCGACTGTCTTGAAATACCAACTGGAGTTCATAATGCCTCTCTATAATCGTCTGGGCTAGAAACGCCCTCCAGACCCAATACCGCCGATTCGCAAAAATCTTGGTACTCCCCCTGGATCTCGCCTTCTTCTGCATCTACCCTGCCAGTGGGGTCGCCCCCGAGCATCCCGGTCTCAGAGTGACGGCATTGTTGGAACCACTGAGTAAGTGGTTCTCGATGCACAACATCCATCAACCGAAGATGTGGATGTTTGCATGTTTATATGATGTACACGCAAACGCCCTGATATAAATATCATCGTGTCCGCGTCGGCATGGCTCGCCGACACAAGGCCATTCGCGATCCGCCTAACTCGACTCTTTAGCCTCCACATCACACATTGATTTCACCATGGCAGCCCGATACTCCATCCCCTCCGAGACCAAGAAGCTGCTCCTGGAGGGTATTCTCGCAAACCCGCTGATTCGAAAGAACCTCCCTGCTGGCGCTTCTGAGGCCGCTAACAAGGTATCCTTTGTCGGCAGCGATTCTCCGAGCTTACCGGTCAACTGGCGTTTTGCCGAGAGCATCTCCGCCCTCAAGGGGTATGAAGCCACCATACTCAACGTGCTTCTGAAAGAGAAGTACGGCATCGAGCCTGTCCCTGTGACAATTAATACGTAAGAAACTCCCCCCTCTAAGCTTCCATCTTCACACGAGTTGTATATGTACCACCATGACCAAAAAATGGCTTAGGCTGACGGGATATGTAATCGAACGTCAAGAGACCACGCCCAGCTATTTATTATGTCGACTTTAATCTGGACCCTAGATTCGGCCGGCGTGAATCTGCCTGCAAGCTGCATTACCGACCCCTCCAGGAGGGCGGAGCTGGAAAAGTACTTCCCATCCTGGGACAAACACAACAGCGTAGGTAGCTGGTACCGCGCTGATGCGACCAACATATACAAGACAAAAGACGAAAAGTTCTTCCATCTCCACGGTGAGTCCTGTTTGTGCGTTGCTTTGACTGATACCTATGCAAAGTAATAAGCTGACTACCGAAATCTCTTTTACCGTGATGTATATATAGGCTCTATGAACCCTGACCCGACACTCAAGTCCATTGGCCTACCAGCAAACATGGACTTCACAACCCCGGAGGAGGCCACCGCGTATATCCAGGACGCGGTGGCCAAATACACAGCCGAGGAGCTCCAGACTCTGGCTGATGGGCACAGGCAAGCAGGCACCATTTGCTGGACGAAGGAGGAGTTCAAGGCGTCCGAGCACGGCAAGGCCAACGCCGATGCCGGCCTCTTTGATCTCGAGGCGGTCCCCAACCCGAATCAGGGGCCCGGCTGGTGGACATCCATCCCGCGTACCTCGCCGGCTCGCCCTCTTGCGGGCCTCAAAGTTGTCGACCTGACCCGCGTCATCGCCGGCCCATCCATCGCGCGCGGCCTCGCCGAGCTCGGCGCCAGCGTCATGCGTATCACCGCACCGCACCTTCCTGACATGTCGGTGCTGCACCCGGATCTGAACCACGGAAAATGGAATGCGTGCCTCGACCTGCGCGAGGAGGCGGACAGGAAGAAGCTCCGGGACCTCATTCTCGGGGCTGACGTCTTCCTGCAGGGCTACCGACCGGGTGTGCTGGACAAATACGGGTTTGGCGAGGATGACGTGATCAAGATGTGCGAGGCCCGTGGCAGGGGCATCGTGTACTGCGGTGAGAACTGTTACGGGTGGCGTGGACCGTGGATGGGCCGCTCGGGATGGCAGCAGATCAGTGATGCGGTAAGGATATGTAGCCCCCCCACAGTACCTACCCTGTCCGGACTTGGTGTGCTGACGTTAAGGATTAAAGTGCTGTGGCGTGTCCTATGAGTTTGGTAGGGCGATGGGCAACAACGAGCCTGTCACCCCTGTGTTCCCGAACTCGGATTACTGGTAAGTCCCCCGCCACGGGATTCTTAGCTATGATCGAGGTTGCCCTGACGAGTATTCCTAGCACCGGGGTATGCGGAGTAGTTGGTATCATCACGGCGCTCCTTCGCCAGGCCGAGCACGGAGGCTCGTATAAGGTGAAGGTACGTACCTACCACCTCGCTCCAAATGCGAATCATGAAGACAACAACATGTCGCTTCTAGCTAGCACCTGCTAACAGACAAGTGTAGGTCGCTCTGAACTACTACTCTCAGTGGCTAGTTAACAGCTGTGGCATGTATCCCCTGGAGGTATGGCAAGACGTGTGGCAGCGCAACGGCTCGCCCGTTTTCCGGCACTATCACTCGATGCATTACCTCATGCCGAGGGTTCTCGGGGCGGTGCAGAAGAGCAGCGCCGACAAGCTCTTCAAGGAAGAGTTCTTTACCCAGTATTTTGTCAAGTCTTTGGGTAAGACGATGCGCATCGTGGCCCCGATCCTGCAGTTCCCCAACCAGGGGGTGAAGCTCGGGTTCGATGTTGGGACTCGGACAAACGGCGTGGACGAGGCGAGGTGGCCCCAGGATCTTAGCGTTGAGAATGTTGAGTAGTGGCAGTACTCGTGTTGGCTCGAAATGCCAGTCACACCCCTTAGCCCGACCAAGGTACGGGGTGTGGCACATTAGGTAGGTAAGCATGGTGATGTTGACACGCGGATTTATATCGTTGGCAGGCATCATAGAGTTGTGTGCATATTCGTATTGCTAATTGAGTTCCTAAGGTACCTATGTACAAGCATCGACTGTTGCACATTGAATACAAGAAGAGATGTAGATATGTACTTGAAGAGTGACCCGTTTGATTCAATCAGGCCTGAAGTGACTCGGTAGAAAATGAAAGTACCTCCGTGCAAGGAAATTCAAATTGAAACAAGTTGATGTGGCAAGCAAGCTTCCCTTGCCTCCTGTGGGGATTGGCTGCCTACCTACTTAGCAAGTAAACACAGCAGGACCGGGGATGGTATAAGTGGCAGCTGTTTCCATGACCGTTAGCAATAGTTTTCATATTTCCTCTCCCCTCATCATCTTTCCCAAATAGAAAAAGAAAGAAAAGAAGAAGAAAAAAAGAAACTCACCCTGGTAAGCATCATAAGTAACCCCCGGATCAGTACTCTTGTACGCGCCCGGGAAACTGACCAGTCCCGAGCTGGGCGTCTTGGTTCCCGAACCTGTCACCTGCAACTGATGGCATCCCGGGTAGAACTGAGCACCAGGATAAGAGTAGGCGCTGTGCAGCGCAATGATCTCGTGCCTAACCAGATAGTAACCGGGCTTGAGGCAGGACGGGATGGCGTACTCGTAGTTGGCCGGGGCGGTCATGAGGGGGGTCTGAATTATTTTTGTCGTCAGTGTCAATCAACGTTTTCCATACCAAGGATAGGCAAAGATCGAGCGAAGCGAGCAAGATAAAAAAAGAAAAAAAGAAAAAGGGAAAGAAAGGGAAAGAAAAAGGGAAAGAAAACTCACAGCAGCCCAAACATTACTCGTTCCCTCCCTCCCACCTTCCTTAATCTTGAACCACACCTTATCACTGGCGCTAGGGGTCCAGTCCTGGCACCCCGTGTCGGGACAGCGGGCCATGTAGGTGATGACGGGTCCCACGTGCGAGTCGGGCCAAATGGTCCAGCGCAAAGTGACAGTCGATCCGGCGGCGGCGGACGCATGAAGCTTGGCCGGGGCTGAGTCGGCGTTGCACTGAATGGCGAGGGAAGTGACGTCTTCGACGGGGCCGTTGCCGGGAATCTTACGAGAGATTCGATCGGGGGGCTATAGGGGAGGGAGGGAGAAAAAGTTAGGAGCGGATGGGAAAGTTTGGGATTATGGGTGTAAGGGGAGGGGAGAAGAAAACTTACGCTGCCCATGTAGGGGTCCTGGTACGGCTACATGATGTATAGAGTGTGAGTTTGTGAGATCCAAGTCAGAGGTCACGGTGATGGTGATGGTGTTACCTGGTAGAACTGTGAGGTTGTTAGCAGGTTTTCCTCAGTATAGTCCAAGATGAAGGTAGGTATTCATACTTGATAAAACTGACCACCAATAGTGGCGTTATCAACAAAGCCGTGAGCGGCCACCAGGCCGATGGAAGCCAAAAGAGTCGCAAAGGTCTTCATCTTGGTCTTTGTCGAGTGCAAGTTTGAGCTGACTGTCCAACCTCTGTCTGACAACAAGCGAGCCTCTTTCCTTTTCCATCCGGGTCTCAACTCCAGTATATATACCGTTCCTATATGCGGCTCTTCCTTTGACCTAGACCCAAGCCATAACTTACGAGCCCGGTTCGTCGCACCTAGCCATGTGGACTCAAACCAGACGTTCGGATATTCCGACGTCTCGATCCGGGTATGGCATCAAACCCAAAAAAAAAAAAAAAAAAAAAAACCATTAAACCAGGTTCAGATAGAAGAAAGACTTGGCGATCCCGCTCTCCTACGTTTCATCATACTGTATTTGGTAGCTGGACAGGGGACGGAGGCTGTACGATCCACCCTTACCCTTGAGGATAAGTTCTCCAAAGTCGTTGGGGAAGATGATACCGACAGGGCAGAATGGACAAGCTTGGGTTGATCCGCCAAGAAAAAAGACGCGCGTCAATGGGCCTTAATGGAAACATATGGTGATGGTGGTGATAGGGCAAGTTTGAGGTTTCTAGCTTGGAAGAGGCGTACGCCATTGACAAACGGGGCACCATCTTCCGAGCTATTGCTTTGCTGTTGGAATTACCACAAGAATTGACCCACCAATGGTATAACCACCGAGCGCGCGCGGGGGAATTCAAGGAGTGTGTGTTGGGAGGAACTACCATATTGTAGAGAATGCGCATCGTAATGATGGTGAGGGGAGAGCGTCGACGTTACAGTCATATGCGTGGTGCGTAGTCCAGTTGTAGTCCATATCGGATCAAGTTCCCGTCAAGAGTCTTGGTATCGACGTGAACAGTGAAAAAAGTGATCAACAGAGGGGAAGATACCAGGAAACTGTTCCCGAAAAGCCGCTATGGTGTGAACTTCGGGATAATTTTCCAACGTTGGCTTCTGAAACTGTAAAAGCAATCAGTCTAGCTGGTCCGCAAATAATCCGTTCAATCACCGGGGCCGACCGAGCACCCACACAAAATCCCGGATGCCGGCCGACCTCCGAGTTTGGTGATCCACTCCTCCGTACTGTACCGGTGTATTGATCATGGCCCCGTGTCCTACCGGCATTCGAACATCGATTGTATTGTCCGCTTGCCAGATTCCTGCCAGTCCCCAGTGAGGAAGAGGGCTTGCGACTGACAGTGTAGGACATGCCAATTGCAAAATAGCAATGCTGTGAGTCAACTTTTGGGGCAATGATAAGCGCTTACTCCTCCACACGCTACTACGTCTCTAGGACAAACTGGGGAAAGGGTGATGAATCTAGGCTGACTTGACGCATAGAGACCCAGTGAGATGGTCGAATCGTGGAGCCTCATGAGTTGGCAAAAAGCCTCAATGTTGGGCTCAACCATCGCTTGACCAGTATGTAATCCCAACAAAACACACAAAATCCTCATGAATAGTCAGCAGGCATGGAGACTCCGGAGGAATCATCGCCGGATCAAATACTTCGTCCACCGGTCAATTCATCGGCTGATGAGATTCGACTTCTCGACATCTTTCCATCCGAAAACAAGTCTTCTCCGATAGCATGCAGTTACCGCGTGATTAGTCTGAAGCCTAGCGATGGGCAACAAATACCTTTTTACGAGACTTTGTCTTATGCGTGGCAAGATGCCGGCAGCGACCCAGAAACAGAGGCGCCTCAAATCCTCATCGACCATACCTCTTTCCCAGTCTCAGCGAGCCTCCTACGAGCGCTGCGGCGGCTTCGATTTCCCGACCGTATAAGGACGATATGGATAGACGCAGTATGCATCAATCAATCCGACAACGTCGAAAAGACCCAACAAGTCAATCTTATGCGCCGCATCTACGCCTCATGTACCCAGTGTAATATCTGGCTGGGATATCCACGAGATGTAGGTGTCTCTGAGGAAGACGCGCAAGCGGCTTTCGACACTATCGCTTGGATCAGCGCGACAGGCGAAGCGATGGACGCCAGGTTCAGTGGGATGGATGTACCTAACCCGGCTCTGCCGGATTGGTTTCAGGATGGTGAAGATGGCGGAAAGGAGGGACTGAATGGCGAGTTGCGGCTGAGGGCGACCGAAGCGTTCTACAAGCTCTTTAGAACGCCCTGGTGGTCACGAGTGTGGACCGTGCAAGAGGCGATCCTCCCTCCTGCCGCGACGGTGTATTGGGGCGCCTGTGAGATGTCGTGGCATCTGTTTGACATGGCGTCTGAGGCAATCATGGGGCCTACTGATGGAAGGCGAGATGAGCACGTTGGCGATCTAATGCCAGACGAGTTTAACAGGTTACAGCTGCTAAACTACCTGACTTGTCTTATGAGGGGTATCAGCTTCTCGTCTGCTGGTGAAGAGCCTGTATCCACGCTGTATCGCTGGCGCGATAGGAAATCCACGGACCTGAGGGATAAGGTGTACGGGTTGATGGGGTTGAAAGGCCGAGCATATAGTGAGGAGGAGGAGGCGGCGGAGGAGGAGGAGGAGGAAGAGGAGCACGACGACGACGAGGAGGAGGAGGAGGAGGAAAAAGAAGACGAGGAGGAAGAAGAGGAGGCTGGAGAGGAGGAGGAGGCGGCTTTTCTCCCTGGTATCCCATCGTGCGACTACACTTTGGATGCGCAAACACTCTTCTGCCGTGTCTCATGGGCCCTTGTCAAGCAATCTAACAGTCTTGAACCCCTCATGGGCCGACGGGGAGAAGGGGCCAAGTTGGAGGGTCTCCCGTCGTGGGTGATAGACTGGTCGCAAGACAGATGGTCGGATGGCTTCTTCTACTTCGATACGGAAGAACACAAGGTACCAGTCCAAGTGCCAGAAGCCGATTATTGGGCCCATAAGTCACTCTACTATGAATACTGCGCCGATGGACCTGTTATGGTGGGGGGCGGTCCGAGGCTTTTGGACGAAAGTGGACGGGTACTTGGATTGGACGGGTTCTTGGTCGACAGGATTGCGGTGGTGGAGCAGCGCGAAGTTCTGGGGAGACAAAGGGTTCCGGACGACCAGGTTCTGGCAGCGAGCGCTGCGCGATATGGGGAGCTTATGGGGCGATGCCATGAGTATTTCTCGTCGGCAAGTGAGGAATCATGCAGGCGGTGGTTGAGTGGTCGCTGGATGCAGGAGTATCTCGGCGTGGTGACGGGCAAGCTTGACGCAGCAAACCCAGGCCATTATCCCTTTGACGGGGACGAGGGCAGCTGGGCGTCCACATATCTCCAACACCATGTTTTGTTCGTCACCGAAGGAGCCAAGGTCGGGTTCGGGCCTGTGACGTCTGAACCTGGCGATGAAGTCTGGATTCTCGAATTGTGCAGACACCCAGTTGTGCTTAAGCCTCTGAAGTCCGAGGATCAGGAAGGCGAAGGGGCGAACCGGTGCCATGTTACTTGGGTGGGCGACTGTTGCGTGTACGGCATCATGATGGGAGAGGCTGTCAAGGGGAAAGAAGATGCTTGGGTGGAGGTTGCGGTGCACTAACAAGAGAAACCTCCAATTTCATCATGTCATTGCCCACCCGCATACATGGAAGGAAGGATGAAAAAGGGAAGGAAGGAAGGAATATCTACTGTTGGACTTTTTGTAGTCGGTTGTCGCCCCGATTGGCTGGCGTTTGACAGCTGCAGATGCATAACGCGTTTACCCCTCCTTTCTCTCTTCAATAATGCAACTTCATCCGTGAATCACCGCTTCCACTTCGGGCTTCTTCCTGTTTGCTCCCTCATTTCGGAGGCTAGATATACACTACCTACCTATACTTCGAAGCTAATTTTGTTAGTTTTCTTGTTAACTATTAGGACATCCAGAAACGGTCTTCGAACGTCAAGATTCACACAAAATATATGAGTTCTAGCACGTTGATGGCTAGACCAGCGGCAAGTCACAAACGCCCTTCATCTTGGGAAAGTGAATCCAAGAATGGGCACCAATAAATACTCACCACAGGAAGCAAAGCCTCACATCACCTTCTTCCCTGCCGCTGCCGCTGCCGCTGCCGCTACCCATTCCCCTTCCGTTCGGCCCCCAGCCGCCTCTCTGTCCATTCTCCTTCACCGAAGAGGATACAGCCATACTCGCATGTGCTATTCAACAAGATCAAGACCCTGCAAGATCCGGTTACCTACATAGGTACCTACCTAGATACCATAGAACCGAAGATCATACAGGACAGCTTCGGAGCGGTACAGGTATGACTTCCAGGTGGCATTTATATGGCAATTCCTGTGTCCACTGTCAAAGAAAACTTCGAAACCACATACAGGACGTCATGCCATCGCATTTCTTCAATATCATTATTATCACTTGAGCAGGTTGGAGGAAGTAAGCGTATTACATTTACAGTTCTCACTTTTAAACGGTGTCTTTTTTTTTTTTTTTTTTCTCTTCCCATTCTACATTTATCTCATTTACCGAGTACTCTCCAATTTAACTTGATACCAGCTTATAGGGTGTGATATCAAGATAGACAATCACATACGACCATACCCACTGGAAAACTCGGGATCCCGTCCGCTCTCCCATAGATAAGCCAGTAAGGGCCAAACTAGACGTGCTAACCCCAACCCCGGTCACGCCCCACCCTCGGTCATATAACTTCATCACCAGGAATCAAATAACATTGCAAACTAGCCACTTTTACAGGGATTTTAATACTTCAAAATGTCATAATTTTATTCCTAATACTCTTCAATAATATAAAGGATTGGCTGGAGGGCTCTCCCCAACTCTTAAAGCAGTCTCATCGTCGTCGTTACCGTAGCAACCCTTCTGCGCTTAGGACCCTCCTTTAAAGCATCACAAACTTCTATTATCTATTCTATCTGTACAAATTTATCGTTACCAATCTCTTTAACCTTCCTTTTACCTCTAGGCTTCTATAACTCCAATTAAATCTATAAATATTAAATTTAGTAATCCTTAGTAGCGAACTTAATGTTCTTAATATTAAGGGCCTTGGCTGCCTTAGTGAAAACAGTCCTAATATTACGGTCGATAGAGGAGAAATTGTAAATACCTCCCAATATATCCCTAGACCTCTAAGGAATTGGAAAAATAATGTTTCCTATCGAAATAAGTTCGTTTAGTAGTATTCTAGGTAGTAAAGGCTCGGCTAGCAAGGCATTGTTATTAATAACTACCGCGGGATCGTCAATAATAATAGATTTATTTACTAGCTATATTCCTATTTTTCTAAACCCTAATCTAAGGTTTCTAATACTTACCCCCCTTCTTAAAACTTCCTAATAATACTTAAGGAACCGTTATTTATTTACTAATACAAATATTAGAAAATTAGCGAAATCCCTAATTAAATCTCTAAAATAAGATTTAATAATTGAAAAAATAAAGTGGTTAAGCGGTTAAGTCTTATAGGAAGTATAAGAAGGTAAAAAAAGTAATTAAATATTGTATTAAAATACTTCAATAAGGAAGTCGTTAATTATATAATTAATATACTTATCGAAGATTAAAAGACGCTAACTATCGTCGATTAGCTTCATTTCTAATAGATAAACCTCCTTCAACTATAATAGTACAATTTCTAAATTGCTCTATCTACTAGCAATACTAATATACTTCCAACTCTTAAGTTCGTAGTCCATATCAAAGAACCATTATCCTTAGAGGTTAATACCAAAAAAAATAACAACGGGAATCAATCTCTTACCCTCAATAGTACCAAACTTAATAATAGTTACCCAAATTGTTATATCGGTCGTTATTAAATATACTTTCTTCGTCAAAATAGTCCCAAGGACTTTACCGTCTATTAATTTTAATTCTTAAAGATTATATTTATTTATATTAGATATATTAGTAGGAATAATACCCTTATCGCGAATCTAAACTTCCAAAAAGTCGAAGAATTTTGTAAAGGCTTCCTTAATAGACCCCCTAACTCTAACTAACTCAAAGGGGCTCGAAATCTTTATTATAACAATTAGATTTCTTTTTATAAAACAGTCTACCCAATGCGCCCCCAACTTATTATAATTGCCTCCTCTTTTTAATATCGCTATTATAAAGCCAACAATTTAACGACGGTTAAGAGCCCAACTAACTTTCTCTTTATTTAATATCCATTTGTATAAGAAGGATTCTTAGGCGGGGGACAGCCGTTATTAGGGTATTTTAATTATACGAAGGGAGGAGGTGCCTCGTATACGGTCGGAGATAGTAGATTATAGTACGCTATACTTCTTAGTTACTATACGCTAGGAAAGTCCGTTGCGGACCTTAGATATCGCTTAGTCGAGTAAAGACGAAGCTATTGCGACCGGAATCAATCAAATCGATAGTATTTTAGTAGAGTTATTGTTATTAAAAGATCGAGAGTATGAAAGTGTATAGGAGAAATGGCGGTGTGGGGATGTGACCGAGGGTGGGGCGTAACCGGGGTTGGGGTCGCGACGTATAGTAGTTGGGTCGGTGACGACCAGCGAATCCCTGGTGTTGTATGTTTTTTGGTCCTTCCGTCTTTTTTTTCTCCGCTTTGTTCTGTACACCTTTCGGTTACCCGTCGAGATAGGGTGCCTTTCAAACCTATCTACAAAGAGTAGGGCACGAAATTACCAGACGGCTCAAAATCCCCGGTGAGCCTTGGTAAATATGTAAGTTTGTTTAAATTTCTCAGCGAACCGTCCGTGATTGAACCTCTAACTCAATTTCTAGGTAGTATTCATTAACCATGCAGCATCCCACGGCCCCAGTGGTTGCGGGGAACCTTGCTAACCCCGCGAGCCTGCCATTCCGGCTGCTCGAGAGGTATTCCTCATATGTTACGAAGATCTCTCCCGTCTGAGGGATGTGCCAAACCTGTGAGGCAACGTGTAAGCTGGCGACTGCACGAACACATGAGAGGGCAAAAGGGGGAGAGCATGCACATACCTCTTGGTTGTCATCTTCAATATTCGGAACAGTCAGAAACTGCACCGGCTTCCTTTTGAATAGGACCTAGTTGGTGATTATGGGGTAAGCAGCTTGAACCTGCTCGAGAAGCTCATCCCAGTCGGAATACTCCCCCACTCCCTCCACGTCGGACAGCTTGAGGCCGCTGTTAACGAACTGCTCGCTGGGAGTCCAGTCACGGTCCGTCTCTGGGCTCTCCTCGGCATTCTTGGATGCCTTTCTCCAGTCGACGAACTGGACT
This sequence comes from Neurospora crassa OR74A, assembly GCF_000182925.2. Taxonomy (NCBI): domain Eukaryota; kingdom Fungi; phylum Ascomycota; class Sordariomycetes; order Sordariales; family Sordariaceae; genus Neurospora; species Neurospora crassa. The sequence continues at coordinate 1,420,965 of NC_026504.1, forward strand.
CCAAGTGTCCAGTCTCGGGCCCTCAACATGGCGTCCAGTTCTTGAGGCCGTTAGCCCCAAGTTGGTTTCGTGATCCAACCGCCGCTGGTGTCTTGTCCTGCGGAGAGGGTAAACTTACCTAGTTGCCTGCCCTGTGCTGTGTCTGGGTTGACTCAGCCGGATTCAACTGAGCGCGGCCCATGTACGGTATGCACTGGTCCAGTCACTGAGGGAATTCGTACATAACACTACCTCTATCTATATATGTGGTGCTAGTTGACTCTAAGGCAAAGTTGTAGGTGTTACGATATTCTCCCCTAAGTTCTAACAGTCTTGAGAAACTCTATTGAAGCGACCGGTCTTGTACAGTTATCCCTCCGTCCAGTCCCTAACCCCCTCCCCCCAACTCCGAGGTCACAAATCCCCATGAGATCTGCGTCCATGACAAAACATGACATACAAAACGGAGAATAAAGCCAAAACAAGCCCTATAACAAAAGGGATGTGAATGCGGGTGAAACGGGTGCTAACGCTCTGCCAAAATGAAAAACGAGATCGACTTGCCTCTCGCGGACCCTGCGTGGGCCGCAGCCTACGCCTCGAACAAAAACTGAACTTGTCAGTCTGGAGAATGACGTGACCATGTCCCTCCACCCATTCACCCAAGACGTGATCCTGCACCTTGCGACCGAAAGCTTGGCCCCACCGGTCCCGAGGGACCTTGCTGATTCCGTGGGCCCGCCAACTCGGCTCTTCCAAGAGTTCGTCCCAGTCGGGGTATGGTCCCATCCCTTCCATATCGCAAAGACGGAGGCCGTTGTCGAGGGCGCGCTGGCTTGGATTCCAGTCAACCGACAGCGCCAGAGTTTCAAGATCCTCGGCTACTGGACCCTCAGTGTCGCGAGTCTCTTCCTTGTTGGCCTTGGTGAAGAAGCGGCAGAGGTGGCTGAGGAATTGACTTACAGCCCCCAAATCTCTTGGAGTCTCTTCAGACTGCTTCGGATGAATGGCAGGCATTACTTCAGCCTTTTTCCAATCTACAAAGTCGACACCCGCTGTCCAGCCTCTGTGCTTGAGCATGTAATCGAGCTCCCTCGGCCACCGGCCCCAGGTCGGCTGTCTCTTCCGACCGTTCGAGTCTAAACAGAGATACGCGTTGATGACGGCCAACTTCCACGACAAGCCGGGAAATTGTCTTAGTCCGGCGCCGGGTAGGTCATCGCCATTGGGCAGCTTATCAGGAAGAGTTGAGTCGTAGGCATTGTAGCCTTTCCACGCCGGTTCAACTTCGTCATACTTATGCTTGAGCCAGCGGTATCGAGTCAAGTCGTACATGCATTGACCGCACACGGGGTCGACGACATCGGAGAGACGGCCGCCTACAATGCGGCAGTCCCAGCCCTTGGGGTTGTTCAGGTCGGGGTACTGAGCGCGAAGGCGCATAACCGGGTAGAAGCCGGGTTGACGGATTGACTTGATGTCGTATATGACGGGCCGAGGGGTGAGCATGCGGATGGCTCCGTTAGGCCCTTGCTGGCTGAACCGGGGAGAGCCGGCGGTCTTTCTCTCGATGTAGTTGTCGTTGTTGGCCGCAGATGTGATGTTACGACGGTAATTGGCGATGATCTCGTCGTCCTCCATGTCGTTCTCCTTGTCGGCGACATTCTCATCGCTGTCCGGACAGTCCTTCTCTTCGTCCGAAGAGTCCTGGCTGGCGTCCGTTGTATCTTGTCTGACGTCCGTCCCATCCACGGTCGTGTCCTGGTCGAGGCGAGCAGTAGGTGCATCCCTGGAAACCTCCAAAAAGGTTTTCGGAAGCGCGAGAAGACTGGCAATAGAACGTGTGGACTTGTTGGTAGGGATGATAGCAGGCCGGACTTCACAGCAGCATCCGGTGTAGTGAAGATCGGTACGACAGACGGGGCATTCAAATTTGCGGTACGGCTTTGATTGGCCGTACTTGTGGCATTCCGCCAGATCCATTGTCGTGAGACGGCGATCCTCTGTGTGAATTAGGAAAGGAAAATGTTAGATCCAAGCTCAGTTCTCACCACCCCAACAAGAGGAAATGAAAAGAAAACTAGAGAAGAGAAAACCCAACAGGATTAAACGTACCTCGAATGCCGGCAACGGGAATTGGGTTGTTGGGCCCAATGTAATGCTTCGTGGGTTCGGCCTGGTAATCACGCACCCAACCCTTCCAGCATGTTAGTCCAAAGAAATGCCCACAAGGTAGGACGCATCCTGGGTGCCTGACCACGGTCTTACTGGTAGGGGGAATGCCCTGTATGTCAAGCTCCTCGCGGCAAAGTGGACAAAGGGCAAAGGGGATGGGACTAGGAGAACATTCGGTGGTGAGAGACAACGAAGCATCTATGTAATCCTTTATCTCGTGCCAGACCGACACCTCGTAACGGTTGGCGGTGGTCTGGTTGACGATATTGTGTGACGACATGGTGGTCCTGTTGTGGAATTGGGCGATGGAAGGAGAATAATTGAGTTGACGATCAAGTTGCAATGGCGTAGCTAGGTAGTAGCTAGCTTGCGACGAGTGACTGAGGTTGATGAGTTGACCGAAATTGTGAGATTAATGTTCGATGGAGGAAGAAGGACAAACTGGAAGAAAGTTCGTAGACACAAGAGATATTTATAAGGGCTTAATCCACCCTGAGCCTGGAACCCTTCCCCTAAAGCTTGGCCATGACAGCCTCAGGTTTGGCCTTGGTCACCACTAGTAGCGTGCAGTGAATGGCCGTGGAGCCACAGAATATATAATAGGACGCCAGATTCTACGCGAGTGAAGGGGCCCGGACGTCGACGAAACCTTGTGCTAATGCGAGCCTGGGTTGGCACCTTCACCAGAGACAGTTCGCGACGTCAAACACGGACAACTTTTCATGACTCCAAGCTGCCACTCAAGCAGAGATAACATGGACAGAGAAAAAGAGCTCATAAGCCAGCAGCTGTAGCAGATGTAACGATGGTATATACGTCCCCTAAGCTAAACGAGGTACGAGTTAAACCAGTGGGAAGGAAGAGGTATACGCTACCGCGGCTCGGAGATGATGATACGGTAACGGAGTTCGGGGAAGTGGCTCGTCACTATAGCAACAACACCTTCGTGGCGTTGAGATAAAAATGTGCCAGCGCTGTCCAAAGGTTTTTTGGAGCCAAGGTTTACTATCGCAAGAACAAACAGAACTGTTAACGTTGAGTGCAAGAAGAGAGAATCCCCAGCATCTTAGAATAGGTGAATGGGAGGATGGGTTTTATACATATGACCACTCAATGCTTAAACCTGAATTTGGAGTCCCCAATCAAGAGCCAAACGACTTTAACGGTGACACCAGTCATACAGTCATACCTGGAACTCCCTGGGAACTGAAGGATGACAGTTTGTCCAAGTGGTCAAGGTTCGTGACGCAAAGGACACTCGCAGTTTGTGCAAGTTTGAGCGTCAACAGTCGCCTAAAACTAGTGACACTGGAATGAGGATGTTTAAAACTCCAGAATCAGCACATCGTCTGCCATTTTACGCTCGCAAAGCACAATAGAGCTGGCCACTGGGCCATCAATCAACAGGCTGGCCATGATGCCAAGAAGTTGTCCTTTCCACCCATCTCTACAAGCACCACTAAACCAAGCACAATCATGCGCACACGTAACGGTAGGCGGCCAGCGAATCGGAATGATAAGCCCGCTACTCAACGCATGAACAATCAGCTTTCTGGAAGCTTCCCTTTTCGCAAATGTTTAGATCATAACGGATCTTGGGCTAGAATTGCTTGATTCTAGCATATTGGTATACGCGACACCACGATCGTTGACTCCGTTCCTTCTGAAGGAAAAAAAAAAAGAACCGGAATCACAGGCCGGCATACTGACCAACCTGGCTTCACAAGCGTTCCGGCGCCTAGCTACTGGCGGGGTACCGGAAGCCGGGCTTTTGAGACGGACCCAAACAGCTGGAATTTGGGGGGGAGGGGGGTCTGGTGAACACTATGTTTAACGATGATGAAGATTGGCACATGCAGATATTATTTTCCCGCGGACGATTCGAGTTCGGGTTGTGAACCCGGAAGGGATGTTACGTGACATGGAGATACTGTCCATGTCTTGCTAGAGGTAGCAAATGAGAGGGAATGGGGAGGGAACACGGAGATTGGTAAGGAGGAAAACAAAGGTTCTCGAGCAGGAGTTTGAGGACTGAAACCAAATACATCGGGACGAAGGAATACCATAGAGAGCAGGTTAGATGTGACAGTGCGTCGGTGAAAAAAAAAAAAAAAAAAAAAAAAAAAAAAAAAAAAAGGATAAGGCAAGGCGAAAACGCATGGTGGTGGTTGTCTTCGTTCGATGCTAGCCCAGAAGAAGAACCTTGGAAGAGAGATGCCCCGGCTTGATGGCAATGAAGACAGAAGTTGAAAGTTTTGGAGTAGGGTCGGTCACGACCACCACAAAAGCTCATGATGTGGCCAAGTGAAGTGAGCCGAGGAGCAAGGCATGATGGGAGATATCCATGAGATGTCGTTGAAAAAAAGTGTGGGTCGTACAGGCCCACCGTCACCGTTTCTCTTATCTGCTCGTTATCACCCATCAGCCGCTGTCCCTCGACTCAACCACAAGTATCGCGACACATAGTTGAGGCCACAATCTTGACCCAGGCCTCGATTGGACAAGCAATCAGAGCACAATCACAGTCATGCCGTGTCAGAAGGCCTTCCCATTGATCAATTGACGGGCATCCTTGCACAGCAGGAAGGCTGTTACCTAAGATGGTCGGTCACATGAGATATTCAAAGTACACCCCGGAGTGGATTCCGGGCGTCGGAACTGTCACTGTCTCCCTTGAGAAAGAAAGAAAGAAAGCCGATGCTAGGCGAAAGAAGTGCAGCTTTACAACATGTTTTGCTTACCGCCATTATGTACATATCCTCCAAAATGTGACGCTGCCCTCTGGCTTCCATGTCGCTGCTTGTTGGCGAATACGTGGATTTGTCCAATTGTGTACGAGCCCACTGTTAACGCACTGTTAGGGGATCCCTGAACACCATATTGCACCAGCACTGGTATGGCACGATGGTTCAGCTCACTGTGGACTGTGTCCGCCAAGGGACCTGCCTACTGCGGAGAAGAGTCGATCGTGACCTAGCGAGTGACCAATAGCGTGTTGGTGTTCCTGCTGTAGGGGCAGGTTTTAGGGCTGCGACATGGGTTTTTCACTGGGGGCTCTCCCGGCGGAATGGACCCGCTTGGTTGCACTTGGGGTCATTCCCTTCACAGTTCGAGGTCACCATGCCAACGATCGATCTTGTCCAAAAGAAGACCCCACACCTTCGTTTTTCTCGTGGAAGCTTCCAAACAAAAGTGTTTCCACTTTGGACCCCGGACTTTTACATTTATCTTGATACCCTCCTCCCCTTTGCTGGTCCGCTCGTTATCGGCTGTTCTGGGATTACCTATTTTTATATGTTTGTTTTTTCGTGTATCTTCTCTCCGGGAGGTTAATTTGATTAGGTTCAATTCCTCTTTGTCCTCGTCCGCCAAGCATCACCACCCGGCATATTCTTTGACATATCCAGTCAGGGACCCGTGACAATTTCGGTTCCGTTCCTCATTTTCATATGGCGGACCTTGACGGTAACCTGCTCGACAGACTTAAACAATACTAGAAAGCACATCCTATCCTAAAGGGAGCAGTACCCAGACCAACCAACACCTTCACAACTTCAACAATCGACAATGGGCTCAACAACACCCGCCACCTCCCTCCCCTCAGCCTCCTCACCCTCTCTCACTCTCACCCTCGCCCACGAAGACGAGCGTCCCAAAACATGGTCTCTCACCCACCCCATGTGGGGACCCGCCCTCTCTCACTCCGAGTACCTCGCGCGTGAACACTTCATGACGACGCTCCCGCTCGCCAAAGACGGCGGTCTGACGCACTGGATCCTGACCGACAGCAACAACTCCCCTCAGGCAGCAGAAAACAATAACCAACGACCCATCCTCTCCTCCTGCGAAACCCTCCGCAAACACGCCGTCGCCGCTCGCTACGACCCTTCTTCCGACCGCGTCATTCTCACCGAAGGCATCTCGCACGGCATCGGCTCCGTGTTCACCGACCCTCAGTACCGCGGCAAGGGATACGCCAACAGGATGATGCAGGAGTTGGGCAAGCGGCTGCGCACTTGGCAAGTCACGGATAAGAAAGATCGGCCTGAATCTCCTCCCCTTCCCCAAGCCGAAACCGAAACCACCCCGGGGAAAGAAGAAGCAGAGGCAACAACCCTCTTCTCAGTCCTCTACTCCGACATAGGCAAATCCTTCTATGCCAAAAACGGATGGAAGGCCTTTCCCTCGGCGCACGTCTCTTTCAAACCCATCAAATCCTCTTCTTCCTCTTCCTCTTCCTCTTCTTCCTCTTCCTCATCCCCCTTCTCCCCCGCTACTCCTCCCTTCCCACCCAACCTCTCCCCCATAAGCTACCACACCCTCCCGCCCCTCTGCACCCTCGACACCACCCACCTCCTCACGCAAACCCTCCCCACCCTCGCCCGCGCCAACCCTTCCAAAACCCACGTCGCCTTGTTGCCAGATTTAGACTGCCTCCTCTGGCATTTACTCCGCGAAGATTTCATGACGCAACACATCTTCCAGCGCACCCCCTCCGTTCGAGGGGCTATTTACGACTGCCCTGATAGAAATGGGCAACAGAGAGTGTGGGCAGTCTGGACCCGTTCGTATTACCGGGGTTTGGAGAGCGAGAGTATCGAGGGGAATCATATGCATATTCTCCGTTTCGTCATGGAAGGGGTAGAGGATCTCGGGGACGAGGAGTCCTTGCGAAAAGTGACAGAGGACGACCCAGAAACAGAAAGGTATCTGGTGGAAGCCTTCAGGGCGATCTTGGCTGTGGCGCAACGGGAGGCGGCGGAGTGGAGGGTGCAGGATGTGCAGATGTGGAATCCGAGTCCGTTGGTGGGTCGGTTGATTGAGAAAGCCGGGATTGAGGGCGGGTACGAGATGGTGGAGAGGGATATGGATAGTATTCCCAGCTTGATGTGGTATGGGGCTGAGGGCATCGAGGGTGGTCGGACCGAGGATGTCGAGTGGGTTGCTAATGAAAAGTATGGGTGGTGTTGAAGTCATAAGCGGGCGTTGTCTTTCTTCTTCTTATGTTCTCTTTCCCTTGTTTTCCCTTCCTTGGATATTGTCAATTCCTTTTGCATATACACAGACACCGGTACAATAGTACTGGAACCGGGGGTCCCCGTCATCAATACAACGAGTGTTATTGACTAGGTATAGGCTACCGTATTCCAACCTCTAGAGATCTCATAACGAAAGCACAGCTAGATATCATCAACAAAAACATAGCAGCAGTCATTCCGCGTACCGAACTCCAGACACAACCAACCAACCAACCAGGCCTAGAACCCCTTCCTCCCATGTCCGCCGCCAGCAAAAGCTACGAACCCCCAATCCACAACATTACAGCTTTTTCATCAGCTTAAGGGGCCGGCACCTTGTTCGCGTCCCACCAGGGAAAGAACCTCTCTCCCTCGGACAACGTCTTGATCGTGCAAGCGGTATCCTCACAGCCCTTGTACGGCTGGGTGTTACCCCACCACTCCACACTCACTCTAGCCCACTGCACCGAGAACAGCATCACGATACCGCTAAGCGCGATACCCGCGCTAAACGCGGCGCTCAACACAAAGTTGTACTTGGACCAGAACGCCAGGTATCGGTTTCGCACATAGATCCAGCTCAACCACGCAATGGGCACCGCTGGCCAGCAGTAGCTCATGCTGTATGGCGCCCAGTTGAGTGCGCCATAGAACAAGGCCACGGGGTGGAACTGACGAATGAACTTGTTGCGCGGGAACTTGCGGATGATGAGCCAAAAGATGACGGGAATGCAGAGACCGATGGGGAAGCCCAGAAGGAGCCACTTGTACTGGCCATGAATTCCAAACACCTTGACGGGACCAATGGTTCCCCACAAGACGGCGGCAGTAAAGAAGGTGTTGATGCCGGGGCAGAAGAAACGCATGGGCGCGTTGGTCTGGCAAATGTTCTCAATGTTGACTTGGAAGTTGAGCACACCGGTGCAGATGAAAGTGGAAATGAGCGTGGCCACCATCTGGGCGGTGAAAGTGTGGCGAGGAGGAATCTTGATGTAGTGAGCGAGCTTGAGGTCGTTGGCGAAGCTGATGGCATGCGCGCAGGTCACATATCTGTGGTGAGTTAGCTTGAGACCTGACAATGAGGGAATAGAGGGACACGACTTACCCAAAGGACTTGAAAAAGTTCATGGCCAAGGCGTTGCCCTCAACCCAAGCACCACCGATAAACTCGGCCAATACGTTCAAGGTGACTTCGATACCCGTCATGGCCTTGATGATGCCAATAGGGATGACGAAAATTATTGCAAGGAACAGGCCGTAGGGAACGACACCAGCAGTAGTATATGTGGGCCAGGCGGCAACACCAGCAAAGCCAAGTGCCATGGCAATCACGAGGCAGCCCAAGTACCACAGTTCCGAAACTGTTTTGGGTTCTCGTCAGTAACCTTTTCTCGTCCTCTTTTCAGGAATGGGTTCTCACCTTCGGGATAAACAGCCATCAAACGGTTATGCACGTCCTTGTATCCAACATCCTCTTCCTCGACACTCTCTCCGGCAGCATTTCTCTTTGTCCATCTCTTTGGCTTCACAGTTTTCCAGATATTCCTGAAGCCAATGGCGATCTCGGCCCGATGGAAAAGGATGATATGGCTGATGGTGGCCGCATAGATGGCAAAGAAAGCGAAATACACAATGGCGTTGGCTGCTGAAAGATATGCGGCGCTGTAATCCATGTACTTCGCCTCGTCAAACATGCCCTTCTCGTCAATGGCTCGCGAGACGTTGTACAGACTACCGTAGTGGTCAAACACACGGTTGCTGTTGATTGGGAGGTGACCGGTATTCCAAACATTAGTGTACCAAATTCCTAGGATGATGAAGCCGAAAAACGCCATGCCGAAGGTTTTATTGAACGTGGTGAAAGCAGGCACCATCTGGCATTGGTTAGTATAGTATAACTCTGAGGAATGGAAGCAAGAAGACTCACGAGAGGATCGACGGAGTCGAAAAGCAAAACGTTCCAGTCAAATGTGGGGAAGGGGTTGAACATCTACACACAGTCAGTATCAAGACACTGCGACGGTATTCATTGCTGAAATCGGGAGGGAGCACTCACGCCAGTGCCGTTTTGGAATCCAGTGAGAATGCTCAGATTCAAATTCTGCCAATGTTAGATTAACTTCTCGCCACAGAAGCAAATGGGTCTGTCTTACGTTGGGAGCAATCCACTGCATCCAAGAAAAGAATGTCAAGGCTTCAAAGAGATAGTTGGGGAACCAGAAGTACACGAACATTGCGCCGAAAGCCCACATGAAGAACTTGAAGCGCGACATTCTGTACAGCTTCTTGAACGGGCCAGGAACTATATGGTTCTCCTCGTGGTGCAGAGCCGAGTTGAGGGCGATGGTAACCAAAGATGCGGGCCAGACGCAGTAAGATGGATACACGATGAACCGGCGAGTGATACCTATTTTGTATTGTCAATCACCCGAGCCCTTTGGCATCTCACATAAGGAAGACTATCACTCACCAGCAAGGCCATAGCCGATGAAGTTGGTGCTCAACGCAATTAGAATCTGGTACGCAAAGCTGTTCGCATATGGTTGGTTAAAGTATTGCGGCAGCACCTGGGTCCACACAATGTACTGCGTGTAGGGCAGCGACTTGGCTGTGTTTGCCATGATGGCGATCAACATGTGTTCCTTCTTGCTGAACCGCCCCGGATTGAGATTATGCTTGGTTCCAAAGAGAGTGAACTCGTAATACGGCATCCACATCTCCCAGGCTTTGCCGAGAGGAAAAGCAAGGAGCTGAGCAACGTTGGATTCGATCGAAATGCTGGGCTGGCGTACACTGAAGAGCTGCGATGATGGTCAGCCATGAGAAGCATGCGGGGTCTCGAAAAAGAAAATTGGCACCTACCTGGTTGACAAAGGCGAGAATGACAGAGAACAAGATGCCAATGGTCCACGAACGAATGGTTGAGCACGGCGTGGAAGGGTCATCGGTATTGTCGACCACGGCGCGCACTTCGGCGTAGGGACTGTTGCTCTGGATGAGAGCAGCTTCAATTTTCATCTCGGTGATGATATCATCGTACTTTTCCGGATTCGAGAGAATGTTCTGCTCGTTGGCTGTGGTGTAGACGCGTCAGACCAGTCCAAAGCAGAGGACAGCTTTGGCTATGGACTACATAAGGAGACACCCACCTAGGAATTCCTGGATCTTTTCAAGAACCACGTGCGGAAAGTTTGGATCGCGTCCATGCATGCTGACTACATTCTTCATCAACTTGACAACCTCTTCGAGACTGAGGGACTCGGCCGCGGCCTTTGCTTGGAGGAGGTCCTCCTCGGTAACATCAAGATGTCTGTATAGTCAATCTCTGATACTGGTCCAACGGGAGACGAAGAGACTCAACCTACCCTTCAAGAACTTGTGCTTCCTCTGAGTCCATACGGTCAAGGCCAACTTCATGAATGCCGTCGATCTTCTCGTCATACTTGGCGGGAGAAGCAGAAGCTTGATCACTCCCAGCAGGGGTGATGTTCACTGCCTTCTCATCTCTGGTGGTCGCCATGACGTGCGGTATACACGCCGATGAAAGATGTGGTATGGATAGGCAGTCCTCAAGACGTGAAGGATGGCTGCATGTCACAGACGAGGGGGGAAAGAGGTTAATATCTTCCTTTCTATACGTGGTATCACAAACCCCTTGAGGAAGCACGCCACATGCCTCAACCTCACAGCGCCTACATGAAGCTGTACTCCTGTATGCTGCAAGACTCCCGACTGGCTTATCTTGGCCTCGCCCCTCTATGTTCGGTGTGAGTGCCCAGTGATAATGACCTTCCCAGACGGGAGGGCCAAGAGAATGTGTGAACAAGACACTTCTGGATGAGGGAGATAACGTGAGCTATGGTAGCTGTTGAACTTTTGGAGGAGGCATCCCATGCTTGTCAACCCTTGCGGCAATCAGCCCGTCTGGGCGCTGCATCTTGGCTCACAGTGATGGACGCCTAGACAGTGACAAAAGGATAAGACCTCGGATTGACATGGTGGGGTGGCGGCTGGGAGGGCCATCTTGGAAACATGGTTCTCGCACTCACACGGTTGGTGGTAAAGGAGCGAGATAATTGTCAATGGCCTGCCTGACATTAGCTACCCATGGTCCGGATCGATTTTTGTGGAGAGATCATGACATGCCAGAGAACATGGAAGCTGCAAGGACAAGAGTGAAGAGTGCAGTGCAAACATGACGGGAGAATGTGTTCAGTAGACGGAGGTAGTGGTACTATGCTCTGCGACTTGACGGGACTGCATGAGCTCTTGGAGCTGTGGGGATGTCCAAGCTTTGACGGAAGACACTCCGCAACCAGACACACTTCTTTCCGTGTCTAACACCATTGCTCTTCACTCGCAACTTCCACTTCTGGATCCCCGCCAAGAGGTCAAGTTCACTTTAGTGATCGGGGGAAAGAGCATTGAAGGGTGCATAAGACCAAAGTGTCACATGAAGATGAAAAGACGTTGCAAAAGAAGCGCTCACAACTTGAACTTACCCGATGTGTAATTCTCAACAGAGAAGGGTAGCTACCTCTAGGTAGATGTGATTTAGCTCGATGGCCTAGACCAAACTGCAGTTCAGGAGTGACAATGTCCGAAACACCTGGAGATCTCGATCAAGACCGAGGTGTCGCTTTCCATCTCCCTTGCATTTCCTTCCATCCATTCACTCCTTTTCATTGCTTGATAGGCCAAGCAGACATGGACGGCAACATCAATCCTGATGGATTTTGCCGCCAGTGAAACCACCAATCGCGTACTCGCCAGATATAAAAGGTATCACGACATATTGTTTAACTTCTCGCCCTCGTTGATTCGGCGACACGCAGCCTGCACTTGCATAAGAGTACCCGAACCAAACAAGGGTCCCGACATGGGGCGCTGTCCGCATTTTGAAGGCGCCATGAGAAAGATTCAAATGGAGCCATTGAAGCTTGGACCTACCTGAACCGAAAATGCCCAGCTTTTGATATCGACAAACAACTGACCCAGACCTTCGTCCCCAACTTGAGTCCGAACTAGCTCGCATGGAGTCTTCTTCAGCGCATCCAGCCCCCAACGACAAAGACGATAGCAGGACTCAAACGGGGAGGGGTTATGGTCTGTTTCTCGTCGTTGGTGTCTCTCGGTCCCTTGGCGTACCTTGGCTCTTTTGCTTTTGATGTTGGTTATTGGATGCTAGTCGATGATTGCGATAGCAAACCAAGACTATGGGGTTGCACCAGCTTCAACATTGATCGGGCCACCAAACCACAACGACGCGCTCTCGTCTTGGCTGTTCATCATGATGCGAATCAAAGGCGCAGTCTTCTTATCTTCCCACGAGACTTTCCCCGGATTGAAGTGCTGATGAGTTCCTACCCTCTCGCGTGGGGAAAGGTTGCTGAACTGAATCTACCTATGTAGTCATGATCCGCCGCCAAGAGTATCAGCGAAGCCGTGGCCAGGACAGAGGGCCACGGCACCTAGGGGTCCTTGGCCACAAATAGAGATAAGGTTCTGGAGAGACAGGGGTTCGACTTATACGGGATGAGGACGGGAAGCCACCAACGGTCGGGATAGGGGAATCGCATAATCAGGAGAAAACCGCCACTGCACAAACCTCGTGCGCACCCTCTTTTCCCACAATTGTATCTCAACGGGTGTTTTTTTTTCTCTCTTTCTTTCTTTTTTTCTCCCAATTGATCAAAAGGTATCACAAACAGCTGAATGATACCGAGAAAAGTGAGAAGCAGCCATCACATCTTTCATGTTGCAATGCTGCCAAGAACTGACCTCATTAATCGGCGCCCTCACGGGGTTGCAGTCACGACAGTTTTAGGAAGGTGATAAAGACCTCGGGCGACTGGGCGTGATTCTCCTTCAAAGGGTAACCCGACCAAATGCAGCAGATGCAGGATAGGTATGGAATTATCCTCCAACCTTGAGCACATGACTCGGGCAAACAACTTTATCTCATCGGTCTCGAATCATTCATTGCCTGCCAAGACGATATGGCGACGGCCTTCGCTCTTGACTTGCCGTTTTGATCCATCATCGCAGCGATTTCGGTTGATGCTGGTCATTAAGGTTCGAGCAAATCGCACTTCTTTCCAGAGTGTCGGGTGCTATACGTACAGAAATAGCACCAAGCACTTGCCATCCCTTCTTCCGTTATCCATCATGGGGTGCGAAGTGGGAGGAGTGCTTTTGTCATTCCCATTCCCGTATTCAAGTCGCCATCACCAATTGCGAGAACATGCAGTCGACAGATAGTAGCATCACATATTGGGCTGGAACGTTGAGTAACTTCTTCAAAGGACTTCATCGTGGGATCTGATAAGCTGTTGTAAAGTCTCCAATGCCAAGATAGTATGAGGTACCTACCTAGCCCAATTCGCTTGCCGACGGATTGACGGTACCCGATGTCTTTGTCGCTCGGGAGTCAGATACCCTAAATACGAACATACCTATCTTTCCACTTCATCCGTCCGATCCTTCATACCATACTAGTAACAAACCCGACAAGGAAAAGCAATTGATCACACATTTGCCACCGTGACCATTACTCTAAACTGTGATCCAACAACAACAAATACAACAACAACAACAACCACACGGACGGATGACCACTTTCATCTTCGGGGATAGCTTCACTCCCTCCCTCTATTTACCCTCATCTCGACCTAATTACCATCTTGATCATCCATCTCTGTATGTACCACTCGCGCTTTCCAACTTTATCCGCTTTCCCATGGAACCTGGTTAAAGTGCTGGCCTCGACATTGCCTGACCAAATACGAGCTAAAAATTCAGTGTTCTGTCATTTCTTCTCGAGGCAGACGGGAGAGAGAGGAGGAGGAGGGGGAGTCCGAAATGGTAAACCAGTAACGGAAGTCTGAAGTGGTTGTAGTTGCTGTGCCGAACAGGTGGGACGTTGCTGAAGGAACATGGCACTTATAGGAGCCTGGAATGAAAATTACACCAATATCAAATAATAATGGGCAATTGGTCTAGGGGTATGATTTTCGCTTCGCATTGTTGAGAATAGCTTTCGATGCGCCTTTGTGAAAGGTCACCGGTTCGAATCCGGTATTGTCCATCCCTTTTTATGTTTTTTTTTTTTTCCCCGGGGCAACGATACATCATCGTCAACTGAAATGGGTTTCGTTGATCGCCTATCTGATCTTTGTTCTCTTGTTTATTTTTCGCCTCCTAAAGTTTATTTTCGGTTCCATTCATGTCGTTTTTGGTGGGGATGTTGCTGGCTAATGGGTTGGGCTTAGGTCAACTGGCGGTTGCGCTGACAGATGGGAGATCTTGCATGGGAGATCGGATTGCCCAAAACGAGGAATTTGGTGTTTACTGGTTTGGAATTGGATGGCAATGCACCTTGATGTTGGCTATCTCTGCTCTGAAAAAGGGATATAGATTCACAGTCACGTTTGGCTTTTTGTCACCTTCCACTTTCATGATTTCGTGCGATCATGGCCATGACATGGCCCCTACTACCTTTTACATACGACACCGCTTGTTCTTGGGTTAAGAACGGCGGAAAAGACAAGTAATACATAAGCCACAGTTTGCGAGAGCTTCAAGACAGAGAGAAAACGAACTGTCGGAGCACAAAACTGGTATAAAGCTAACACATAAAGCTAAAACAACTAAACCTTCTCCTACCCTATCCCAACCTCGCCTGACGCCGGTTCCTCTGCTTGGAATTTTCCTTTCCTTTTCTACACCCCTACACCTAACTTGAATGACCTACATCCTCCATGTCGAACAGGTAGCTTGGATACAATGCACATTATGTCCAAATCGTCTTGAAACCATAGGACCTCCTGTCCTCGAGATGCCGTGCTCAAACAGTAGCTTCCTGCGGGCAACTTTTCCAGCCCTCAAACATGGTTCATTCACAGAGGCTTGGGATCAGTGGCGTGCAGGTTCCTAGCCCACCTCGGCAGTTTCCTATCCCGCTCATAAATGAAGCCGCAGTTATTGCAGAGTGACTGTGACACCGACTCGTTAGCATCCTCTCTCTTTCACGACACAGACAGTAAAACAGATCACTCACCCTCGGTCCATAAGGCCCATCCCGAACCGCCCAAACACTGGTGCCCCACACCCTACAGCAAGAGCACCTCCAGTTGTTCCGTTCGTTATCCGCGAGCGTTCCACCACCCCCATACCCACCACCACCACCGCCGCCGCCGCCTCCGCCTCCAACATCCGGGGTGTGTCTACCGCTAGTAGGCGACAGACTTCTAAACCTTCTCTTCTTCTTGCTCCTCTCCCCGCGTCCCATGCGCTCCTCTTCCTGCTCAATAAGCCCGCCGAATCCGAAGCCCACGGGCACGCCGCCCGCCATACCAGTATTGCTGCTGAACCGCGCCGTCTCTCTGCGCAGTCTGCGGATCTGCCTCTCGCGATCGCCCTCGCGCTTCTCAATCTCCTCCTTCGACAGCGTCTCCAGCTTGGGCTCCCAGTCCTCCGCCAGATGCTCGGGGTCGTATCGCCAGCCGGCGCCCTCGCCGCCTGCCGTGACGGCCGCGTCGTTGGGGAACTCGACACCGCCGACACCCAGTGAGGTGGTGCCCCAGCCGGCTACCAGGCCGCCAGACTCGCATGCTTCCTTCTTGAGCTTGAGTACCGCCTCGTAGATGGCGTGCGTCATGGCGGGTACCCACTCGCCGTGTAAACCGAGGTCGGCGCAGGTTTGCTTGGCGAAGGCCTCGGCGGTCCCTGGAGGGTGGAGGAGCGACCACTCGAACTTGTCGGTGTAGACTTGCGAGGAGAGGTTGATGTTGAGGTTGATGATGCAGCGGTACGTGTCGTCGGGGCTGAAGTCGTCGGCGTCTGGAGGGATCGGGGTTGCGGCGGCGCTAATTTCGCCGGTGGATGTTTGGACTGCTGAAGTGCCATTGACAGCGGGTGTTGGTGTCGATACGGCGTTGCCATTAATTGCGGGGGTGTTGGGAGTTGAGGTCGCGGCTTCGAGCAGGTTCGTGGGCTTGGGCGCCTCGGTTGCTGGACGGTCGCGGTGGGAGTGGAAGAGAGGATGGAGAGCAACACCGGCGTACTCTTCTAGTTGTGTCCTTATTTGCTTGCTAATCTCGGATATGGTCTGATTCCTGTTAGGAAGGTCCAAATCCTGGACCAGGACAGTCGCAAACTGATCGGTAGTAATCAAAGTCTCGTGCAGGTTCCAGAGAAACGTGTCGCGTAACCGGTATGGGACGGTGGGCTCCTGTGGCTTGAAAAGGGGACTGCTGGGGTCCAGGCTTGCAGCATGCGGAGGCAGAGACGGGGGCGGAATGTAGGATGGGATATCGAGATCAATCCGTATGGGAATCAGTGTGAGAGGAAGGCTGGCTTGGGCAAAGTTCTGTTGGTCGGATCGACCCTGGCGGAACCTTCCCATCCAGTCCCGCCAAATACCCTGTACCTCCACGGGCTCATGTGTATCCTTGCCAACCTTCTCGGCCGGGTCGGCCTTGACAGTACCGTCGTCGGGCTGTACGCTGCGGAGACCTGTAGGGCGGCGGCGGCTGCGGGTGTTGTCGTCGTCATCGTCGTAATCATCGTAGCCATCCTCGGCATAGTTGATAATGGTAGTGCCGCGCTTCGTTGTGCGCGAAAGTGGGTTCGCGGGAGCAGTGCCGGGAAGGACGGGTGTTAGGAGGGAGTTGTTGTAGGTGCGTAACCTTGGCGCATAAGAAGAGAAAACGGATTGTTGGGATTCGGAGCGCGCCATTGTGAAAGGTGGTTTCGTGTGGCTGTTTTTGTGATTTTCGACGACTATGGTAATCTCATGACGGCCGGGAGACTTGGATGGAAAAGAAGAAAGGCCCAGTAATTGGGTCTCCTAACGCTGCTAATTGGTGGTCGCAAATCGGAACCTGAAGTCGAAGTCGCAAGTGAACGCGAGGGAGGTCGAGGATGCAGAGTTCGCGATGCAGGTTGGACGAAGCTGCGTTCGAGGTTGATTCCGAGGGATGTCTTCCTCTTCTTGTTTGCGATCGGAAGTGCAAGCTGTTTGATGATACGTAGAACAAACTAGTAGTAGTAGTTCCTCGTAGCAATTCAAGGCGCAGTACTCGGCGACTTCGAATCAAGTCAGTCCAAATTTTGGGTTTCTCAAGGGATCGTGAAGAAGTCGAAGGACGTCATGCAGACGTGGACGCTATCGAGAATTGGTGGTTGCCCGTGAAAGTGGGTGGTGTGAATTTGGGTGGGTGGGCGCACCTTGCGATCGCCTGCAGTCAAAAACGCGACAAGCACTTTGAGCAATGCCGCGCGAGCTAGAAACAGCCTAGCGCCAGAGGTGGGTCCTCGCACCCGCAAAGCTCGCTTATGTAATATAATGCCCTGGCTCAGTGCCAAGATTGCTTGTTCTGGCCATTTTGAGGAGCGCCCCTATCACAGTCAGAGACGCGCACACTTTTAGAGCCTCAACACCTTACTTCAATTACACTTCGTCGTCCTTGTTCGGGAGTTCATCTTTAATCAGTCTTTATGGGAAAAGTGATCTGAAGTTGAATATGTATTTGCAAAGCAACGGCAAAGAAAATCTGCCAATATGTTATCCAGAATTTGGGCTGTTGAGCCCGGGGTTCGCTCACCTATCGACAAGCACGTTTCCAGCCAGTAACACCGATGCTCGCCAGGCCAGGAACATAAAGTGACACCTTAACCTCCAAGTATTGTCGAAGAACATAGCGTCTGAAATCCTCACTTTAAGCGTTGTCGTGGCCAGTTCGTTCGCCGTTTTACACCTGTATCCGGAGACGTGACCCCTCCAGCTCGGGGTTGTAATCGGGAACTGGTTCGGAACGGCCCGAGAATCCTGGTCACTGGTCTCATGGACCATTCTTCTTTTGACGTCGGAAAACTTCCGGGGTCTTCATGTCATGGCTCATGGAATGGTGACTGGATCACATCTTATCCTTCTTCTTTGTTGTTCATCTTGACAAAAGACGAAAGTGAGAGGTCATGCAGTCAGTGACTTGTACTAAACTGCAGGTCTCATCCATTGTTAGAACTTCCTATTTGTTTCTCAGAACATCCATCATCCACAACAAGGGTTTCAGTTGCTCGCTTGTGACAAGCCTATTGTTTTTTGTCCCCTTTGTCCATGGTGGTTCCTGCACTTCACTCAAGTGTATAGACATGTCCTGATCATGATATCCGCCACTGGTCATTTCCTTTAGGTTTCGTCTCGCCGTCAAGATTGCCCAAGAAGCACAACGATACTCCCTTTTCCTCCTACAGTTCTTTGTTGCCCATACGCCACAATAAGAAGACCTCTCACATTTGCTTGCTCACAGTTTTTTCATCTGATCGCATGCCCCAGCTAAACTAAACAATCACAACAAACAGGAAGAGAGTCATGAAGGACTGGAGTCATCCAGTCTCATTCCTTGGTATTGTTGACTAAAAACAACAACAGACACATAAGGTAGGTGGGTAGGTATAAACGCGCTTTTCCTCTCCCACTCACTAACACCCTTTCTCTTTCTCACTCTCTCTCAATCTCACCACACGTACACACACACACACACACACACACACACACACACACATCCAAACAAATTCTAGGCACAACGATCGTATAGCCCCGAAAGCACGAAGGGGGGAAAGAAAAGAGAGAGACAAAATGACAACCTCAGCAGACATCGTCCTACCCCCCGAAGGGACGCTCACATCTCACCAAATCGACGGCATCTGCATCATGCGCAAAACCCTCCTCGGTTCGCCCTCGTACGACGAAGTCTGGGGGACTCTCAGCCTGACCTCGGACGCCATCAACCTCGACGTTCCTACTATGCTCTTATGGCAGGACGAAGGACAGAAGCAAAGGAATGTCTTGTTTTATTGTATTGATGAAGGGGAGGAAGGTACGTTTTCTGTTTCTTTTGTCGTGTGATCCAGGCACCTCAGGGTGGGCGGGTTTGGTAGCTAAATGATGAATTGCTGACGAGGAGATATATGTGAGGAAAATATAGCCGTCGCCATGGAAATTTGTCAGATCTTGCTTGATGCCAAGAACAAAGAGACACTGCAGGATCTGGTGGATGCGACGTGTTATATTCATGGGGAGGCCACGTCGTTCAGGGAGTTGGCCGAGAGCAAAGGTTTTGAGAGGATATTGACAATGCTGGAAAGAGTTGGCTGCCTTTCCTCTATCTCCACGTAGCAATCCATATCGAAGGGTGGTTTTTAGGTTGGTTGGCTGGCTAGTAGAAGGGATCTATTTGGTGTGGACAGGCGAGTGGTCTAAGTATGGTTGATCAAGAATCTTCCAGTTGTCTTCTGTTCTGTATAGCTGGGTAGCGTTGAGAGGATGCTAAGCTGCTGGATGTTTTTGTCTGTGGTGTCCCTCATTCCAGATGTCTTGGTTGAAGAGAATGAGTCTTTCGCGGAGTGTCTTGCATAGGAATTTGGATTAGAAGTTCCCTGTCTTTCGAGAGCATAAGCCATATCGCCACGGCTGTCGCTTCCAAGCTGAAGGAAGCCTGTTGTGAATTTTGCTGTTATCAACGAAAGCGGGTTTATGTAGACAACAAGATAATGAAAGGACATGGAAACGAAAAAACACACCACATCTTTATCTACTTGGTATCACACGTAGTACACATGGTAACATCTACACTATAAACCATTATTAGCCTGAGACGATGGACTCCATGGGATGGTCCGCGACTCAAATAAAGGATCATGGAAGTCAGAAGATGAGTAAATTGAGAAGCTGAACGAGAAATCGCCAAAAAAAAAAAAAAAAAAAAAAAAGAAAAAAAAGAAAAAAAAGAAAAAGGGTTGAAATGAAAGGAGGGGGGAAAGAATCTGGGGGTGAAAAAAGAAATAAAAAAGAAAGCGCGAAGAACCGGATCACTTGAATCGTTTTATCACTCGGATACCGGGAGTCGAACCCGGGGCTGTTGAGAAAGCAGTCACTCCTGAAGAAGTGAGAGTCAACGATGTTACCGCTACACCATACCCGATCCGTATGGAAATCCACGCGTTGTTGAAGATAGTTCGAGGATTTAGGGTTTATGAAATGGTGTGGATTAGGTGTGGGACTGCGCGGGCTCTTCAGGGTTTTTCTGACTCGCGTGGCTGTGGATCTCGATAACTTTTGTTTACTCTTGTGGGGTCCAAGGGTCCGACACTCAGGGGTTCCAAAACCGAGGGCTCAGAGCTTGTGAAAAGCAGATGTACGGTCGCAAAAACATCTCAGGGGATCGTCAGAGATTATATGCAAAAGGGAGCGTTGAGGGATAAGTGGAACTCCACACACCAGGCTGTCTGTGCCTCAGCCAGTGCCCTCATAGAGCGACCTTCACCCAAAACGGTACGTGATCACTCGGGCCGCGCTCCTGAGGCGTATCGAGTATTCCCGTATCAATCACACGCCCGTCATCCCACACCTCCTTGGACACAAACACCATATCGACCCTATCGCAACTGCTCCCCCACTCCCCGCGGTTGGGGTAATATGTGTATCTTTTCTCCATGCCATATTTTGCCCGGAACACATCCACGGCATCAAGACACTTTTTGTTTTTCTCGTCTTGGCTTCCAACGCAGCCTCCAGCTCGCTTATTGTCTTCCTCGCCGAAGAACTTGGTGTTGAAATCCACCCTGTTAAGGCAATGTTGTTCTGGGAAGGTTCGTAAGTTAGGGTGTCCGTCAGCAGGTCCTCTGGCTATGTTTACGTCGCCTGCAACGACCACAGAGAATCCGCGTGCTTCCAGGGAAAGGCACTCGTCTCGGAGCAGGGAATGGAAGACGAGCTTTCGGTCATGCCGAGTCGGGTAGTTAGGATGGACGGCGCCGGTCAGGGGGTTGCGGTACGGTTGCGTGGTGCCGTTGACGGCATAGACATTGATGAGAGCGAGAGGTTTCGTGACTGGCTCATTCTCATCTTGCCCTTTCGGCGCCCCACTCATCTCAACAACGCTGACTCTTCCCTCGATATCCCAGTCAACCTCCCGCACAGTAGCAACCCATTTGCGAGCAAAGTCTGTCCGCATTATTGTTCCCACACCGTACAACTTTCCTCCAAAGGCTTTGGCATTATGCTTGTCGCGTGGAAGCACTGCATTTAAAGTGTAGGTACGATGGTCGGATACACTGTCGGCGGCATTGAGCGGAGTATTGAGAGCAGAGAGTATTTTTGGCAGACGAGCCGGTCCATCTTGCGGCTTGATCTTGAGCTCCTGGAGGAAGAGGATTTCAGGCCAGTTATGGCGGGCAAGGAAGGCTCGCAGCGAGTGTGGCGAGCCTGATGGTGCTTGTCCTGGAGGTGTGCGCGGTCGACTGGCGTTTGGCGGTGCGTCAGTACTCGAGGTCCCGCTTTTCTGCGTCTTGGTGGATTCTGTGAAATAGGCTGTTATCTTTCGAGCGGAAGGAGTGGACGACAGAAAGGCATTGATGCCGTTGATGTTCCACGAAAACACTCGGAACGCATTTTTGCTTGGAGAAGAGCTTCTGGATTGGCCGGCCGATTGAAGGGTGGACGAGGCACGGGGGCTATCCAATGCTAGGCTTGGTGTTTGTGTCAGTCTTCTTCGTTTTAATGGCGGTGGGCTGACCTCTTGGTGGCTGGTTGTTGTGAAGAGACGGGTTGGTGAGTCTTTCTTTGCCATATTAATGTGTCGAAACATTGGTTATCGGAGAGTATGATTGGCCATTGGCATGTAGTTGTAGACGAAGGTGCAAACAAGGCAGACAACAAGGCAGTCCGATGTATACGAGAAGCAATGGGGCTTGGAAACTGCGAACAAAGCATTTGAAGAAAATGTGGAAATTACGGACGGTGCAGTGAGGTAAGAGCGCAAGTTAAGTCCCGCTGCATGAAGGTACCTAGGTAGAGGTTCGTACCGGGCACATCCGTACCTACCTGAGGCGGCCTATGAGTGAGTTCAGGAAAGGTGCTGGGAACAGGCAGGTACACCCAAAAGCGTAGGTACCTCTAGAACCTAGGTGACGTCATCGGCTCTGGGGACCCAGTCACACTGCAAGTGGCTTTCCAAAGCCGGGGTGCGTATCCGGAATATAAGGAAAGTCCAACGGGCAACGCGTTCAAGTCGGTAACCACCAGAGCACATTTTGACCCAAGTTCGGCTGATTGACGAGCCGTGGGTTGGGGCGTTCCAGCAATTCCCACCGCCAAACGCCAGACCCTATCTTGGCATTTCTTGGCATTGGGCATCTTAGACCCCCATCATCTGGGTAAATGGGTTGGGTCAGAAATTGTAAAAAAGCGATATTTCCGACTTTTGTTGGCCATTTCCTATCGCAAATCCATCCGCGCCGGACCCGAAACAATACTAAATTAAAGCCCTCGAATAGCGCTATCCTATAATATATAAATTGTACTTAAAAGGATATTATTCGTATAATAATCGCAAATAATAAACCTACCGCTAATATTATAGCTGCTATAAAGATTACCCTTTAATATATTTATAGACTTCGCAATATAGCTAACCTTATAAGTAAACTATTTATATAGGGTTATAGTAGCTAGAACGCTAGGAAGTTCCTAGAGTAGGCTATAAATATATATATTAATATTACCTACTTTAATATAGCGTTACTGTTACCGGATATGTACGATTAGCTATAGAGTAGGGTACTGGGCTGGCATGGAGCTCAATTGAGCTATGCCCAGTCCGGTACCACGGCTAGGGCACAACTAGTGCTATGGTTGGAGTGTAGGCTAGTCGGCTGCCATTGGCAGACGGTTGCCGGGAAGTGGGGCGGTCTACCCTGTAAGCTAGGGTGGGCCCTGCTCGGACTAGGGATTTTTATATAAAAGAATCCTTGTCCGAGCCGGCCAACGGCCGCTTACTTTCCTTCTATATTTCGCTTTCTTATTTTAATATTATTGATTATATTAATAGATATTTAGAGTTTCTAAACATCCTAACGAATTGTAATATTTGGTAATTATAATTAAAAGATCCAATTGATTAAACTATTCTTAATTAATCGATCCCTTCATTGGGAAGTTGCTTAATTGCTCCAACGCGCTTTGCGCTTTTAATCCGATTATTAAATCCTATAACTCTTTTCGGCAAGTATCAACCCTGCAATTAACCCCCCCCTTACCGGCTATTACCGCTTCAGTTACTTTAGTTACTTACCCCTTCTCCTTTATATTCTTATTTGATTATGCTTCGGCCTTTTAGTAAGATCCTTATATATATTTAATACTACTATTAGTTAATTATACTACCTTGATCTAAGCTATTGTATAAATGGATTTTGGTACGTATACGATCCCTTAACACAATAAGTTTCCTTCACTTTAACGATTTTACTCTAGTGATTTTATTTAGTAATTTCTCTTTACTCTATATTTATATAGCTCTATAATTATAGTATTAATACTACGCTATAACCTTATAGCTATAGTGAACTTTATACTTAGCTTATTTAATAACGAGGATCCGCCCGGAGAATTGGTACTACTTCTTTCCAATTTCTTTAAAATAATTTATTACAAAATATTTAAAAACCCAACGAGACGGATTAACCTTCAATTTAATTACGATTTTCGTACAATAAGCGTTAGATTAGTTAATAGTTCCGATAGTCCGGCCCTACTACTACTAGTTAATAGTTTTAATAAGATTAATTTATTTAGTATACTTCCCCTTACTATACCCCTTCCGATAATATTAGCCGATAGAGTTCCTCTAAGCCCCTAGAAGTTATTTAACCCTATTCTAACCTTATTACTTTAATTTAATATTGCTTTATTTATTTTATTTAAGCCCTATACTTTATTTTCCGAAGTTCCAGCGCTTATTTATAAATTATATCGGACTAAAAGCGGTATTCCGCCCGGCTATAATTATTTACGTATGAATATTCCCTCTAATTTGCTAGTTAGTAAGAATATTAATTAGTTTATATTTATTTAAATAAAATATTATAATTAAAATACGGGCTACGAATTTAATAATATTTAAGATGAGTTTAATATTAATGTAGCTAAGATTAACCTAATTGATATTTGTATTAATAATTTTGAGGTTAAGGTAGATAAGGATATTTTCCGCTTCGATAAAGATATTAATAATATTATTTTAGATATTAAGGATAATTTAAAGTACTTTTAAGGCGTTTATAATATAATTAAAGATATTGGTAGTAGTTTAAATAGGACTAATTAAAAAACTAACTTATTTAATACTAACGTTAGCTAGTTGGATTTGGCTTTCCGGAAAGAATAAGTAGAGATTGATCGCCGGTTTGAAGGCGTAGCTAAATCCTTAAATATTAGCGAAATTTAGGCCGAAAAGATGTTTAAGGTAATTAAGGCTATTAAATAGTAATTCTTTTCTATTATTAACCTTTGTAAGAATAGTATTTATTCCCTTATTATTAGTTAAATTCTTAATAATACGGAAGCTTCTACTATTAATAAATTAGCGGAAATAACGATCTATATAAGCCCTAAGATTCTTACTATTGAGTTTTACTTTGCCGAGAAACTTATACCTAGCTACGGTTATCCCCTAATTAAATTTAATATTAAATTTAATAAGTACTATACTATAGTAGCTAATAATATTGGCAGCTCTAACCCCGCCCGATTTTATTGTATTAAATTAGTTAGTTTCTCTTTAAATATTAATAAAGTATTAATAATTTACCCTTTGTATACCCCACTTACTTAGATAGGCCTATCCTCCAACATTAAGTAGGTAGCCGGCCTTAATTTACGATTATTCCTAAAGTACGCCGGCTTTATATTGGATCTTTATTTGGTAGAGTTCTAAGGACGTTTAGAGGCTATTACCCAATTCTAAAAATAATTGGCAATTAAAGTTCGTATAGCTATTATTAAAGGAAAAGGTAAGTAAGTCCCTAAGATTTTATATTAGGGTAGAGGAAATAGTAAACCTTTTAAATTGAGAGTTAACGATAATTTATTATTAAATTCTAATTTTAATGAATTTGATTCTATTAATTCCGAATACGAATAGTATTATAAAAAATATTATAGGGCTAAAAAAGTTCGTTGCGAAAAACGCTGCAAATTTAATTACTAAGGTAGCAATCCTAATCCTAATAATTCTAATTCTAAGGACGGAAATACTTTCTCTCCCCGCCGCCCTCCTATTAGTAGTCCCTTTAGTAGCAGCGGTCCTCCTAATAGCGGTAGGGACCTGGTTGGAAATAATCTTAACGGCTGTAATTATACTAGTACGGTCGATACCGGCTACTCTTTCTATTTTTAGAAATTTAATTTCAAATTTAAATGTAAGGATATTAGTTAATTCGTTCTATTTTATATTGACCCCGACGATATTAGCGTTATTACCGATAGTAAGACTTTAGTTTATACGGACGCTTTCCTCTTCTACGAATATTTATTATTTTTCTTTAAAAATAAAAATACTACTACTAATATTGAGAAGTAGATTATATAATATTTCTCTATTCTACTTGGTAGTATAGCTATATTCTGGTAGAATAATGAAATTGATCCTCTAAAACGCCGATTCCTACGTTAAAATAGTCTTAAACCTATATTTAAAGTATTAATTGACCGTTTCTTACTTAATTTAGCTATTATAATTAGGAAGTTCACTAAGGATTGGTTTAAGCTTAAGGATATTACCTGCGACGAGAATACATTATTATAATTCATTTAGTATAAGTTCTATTACGCCCGCGCTATAAATATTTTTTATTATATTAGCGAGAATTAGTATAGTATTATAATTTAAATTTAGATTAGTATAGACCTAAAAATTAAGTAGTACTTTAATTTACTTAATAAGAAAAGCACTTTTACCGAATACTTTACTAAGACCGAAGGCACTAAAGTAGTCCTTTTGGCGGCCGCTTATAAATATTATTTATATATTTATTAAAAGATTACCGGTACCGTAGTAAAAATCGAGGCGGTTATCCCTATTAATTAATACGATAGGACCTACGATTATTATAGTTAAAATAACTAATATAATAATTATAATTATAAGGATAACCAAAACCGCCGTAATAACTGCCGCAATAACTATAACGACTATTGTAACGATTAGCGTAATAGTTATTATAACGACTAATGTAATAATTGCTGTAATGAGGGTTGTAGCGATTGTGCTTACTATATCGATTCGGGAAGCGATAAGGATAATAAAATTAATTTAAATAATTAAACTACCTACGCTAGTAATATATTAATTGCTTCTAGAGGTTCGGATTTAAGTAATAGTAGAAGTATTTTCTATATTATTGAGGTATTTATATTTATTTCCCGTAGTAAATTGAAATATATTAATTATTATAAGGTCTTTCCCTCGATAAAACTAAAGAGATAATATGTAAAATAATATTTAATATATTAATAACCTAAATTATTATTATTAATTGTACCCTCTTATCGAATATACATTTACTACCTTTAAATATTCCTATTTAGGAATATATTCTTTAATTACGTAGATTTTTACGAAGATGTAAAGCGAGGATATAAGAGGATGGCGCTACCGAGAATCTCTTTTATTAATAACTTACCGCTTTTTAAAGTATTAGTCTATAAAAATAAAAAGATTTTGAAGGGCCTACTATTAAGTTATACCTATTTCTGTATTATAGTTCGAATATTACTTACGGGTATAAAGATAGAAGTTTACGTCAATCTGGGAGCCGTAAAGATAATAATTGGATGCGAATTTTTATTTACCTTTAATTATACTATTTCGATTAAGTACGCTACGAAAATCCGAGGAGTTGGCGGTAAGATAATTAAATTCTTAAAATAAGTTACTTTTATACTATTTATAGAAGGTACTATTAATAGAAAATTAAATTTAGTTAAGGTTAAGATTGCCGAATAGGTATTAAATAAATTTTAATCTAATTTACTCCTAACTAACTCTTTCCTCTACCCCCAATAAATTAATATTGATTATAATACTGAATTAATTACCTTCCTAAATATAGGCCTATTAGTAATCCTATTTAAGGTTTAATAATACGGAATTAAATATATAAGGAAGGTAACGGTATTGAAAAGGATTATTTTGTAATTAGGGGAGGAGGTAATAGTATTAATCTATTATAAGCCTTTACTTAAAAATTAAAATTTTATATTTAATTTTTAGAATAGAGGTACTATAAATAT
Source organism: Neurospora crassa OR74A (assembly GCF_000182925.2). Classification (NCBI taxonomy): domain Eukaryota; kingdom Fungi; phylum Ascomycota; class Sordariomycetes; order Sordariales; family Sordariaceae; genus Neurospora; species Neurospora crassa. The sequence goes on from NC_026504.1 coordinate 1,448,274, forward strand.
AGTAATTAATATTAAATCGCCTAAGTTGGTTCTCTTTAAGAATTCGATTTATAGAATATAGGTTATTTTTAAGAAGTAGTATATTAGTTATATTGAAGAATATAAAAATAGTAGGTATTTTACTAGCGATTAGGGAGAGATTAAGATAGTAGCTTTCTCTATCTAAGTATTTAACACCCTTAACGAAGACCCTATAGTTACTATTAACGAGGTTATTAAGTATATTATAACTAATTATATTCCCTTAGTTAATTTCGAAATGAATTTTACCTCCGCCGTCGAGGTAATTGCTTAGGGATAGCGGCCGGACCTTATATTTATAGCCGCGGACTTTAATATCCTAAAACCGCCTATAGTATTAGAAAAGTACTTAATTTTAGGCATCTGTATAGATGGACCGGAAGTTATAATAGAAGAAGGCGTATATATTTATACTATTGATAAAAATTATATTTAAACCCTAGAGAAATTAGTGTAGGCCTACTCCTCCTTATAGATTGAAGGTGGGCTAGTAAATATATTAAAAGAAGAGTATATATATATTCTGTTGGTAGAAGGATAGTAGAATTAGAAGGTAGCTATAAAAATATACTTATTAAGTAAGAAGGAGTAAATTATTATTAATAAAATTTTTAATACACTTTATAAGTAGGGTAAAATATAGTAGATTATTCGTACGATACTATTTGTATACCCAATTTTTATAGTATAAAAAGAAATAAGAGACGGAAAATAGAAAGGCCGACCTATTATTGATATAAGGGTAATTAATAGCCTAACTATACCGGATAATTACCCCCTTCCCTTATAAAACAAAGTAATTGCTTTTATATAGGGCAAACACTTTATTACTATTATTAATATAGTAGTTTTCTTCTACCAATTTGGGGTATAGCTATCCTACCGGAATTAATTAATACTTATTACTTATAGAAGTTTAAAAGCCTTAACGGTAATATAAATAAGCTTCCGAAATATACCTATATACGTTTAGAAATTTATAAACTAATTTCTCCGGAATTATAAAGACTATTACTATACCTATATTAATAATATTATTATTATTTCTAATACTTAGGAAGACTATATAGCTTATTTGACCGGTATTTTTAACCTTTTTACCTTTAGGAATATCTCCCTCTCGCTAAAGAAGTCCTTCTTAGGATATCCGAACGTTAAACTCCTAAATTTCTAAGTAGATAGTTTGGGCCTTTAGAATACCTAGTAGTAGGTTGAGGCCTTTAAGAAACTTGTTTTTCCTAACTAATTAAAGGTATTCGAATAATACCTAGGGGCCTCTAATTTCCTTCAATACTTTATTCCCTACTACGCCTAATTATTAGAATTATTTTAATAATAGAAGGTATAGCTCTTTATAGTAAAACGTATAAAAGGCGCTATAATTAACGGTAAGCTAGGGAAACGAGCTGTATATTACTCCTATATTAAGTTCGAATTAACGAGGGAGGAATTAGTATTTTTCGAAGCTATTTAATCCGAGATTTGTAGTAGGGTAATACTTTACTATTTAGATCTAGATAGGCAGGCTTTCCTTTAAATTAATAGTTTAATTAAAAAAGGATTTAATATAATAATATTTTATTTGAAAGACGATTATATTTAGGAACCTAATTCGTATATCCCTGTAAATTAGGTCCTACCGATTCTTTTTTTTAGTAAATACCTTACTAATATTAAAATAAAGTATAGCTTTTTAGAGCTAGAAATTATTTACTTAGTATAGGCTATAAAGAGATTTTATATATAGATTTACTCTTATAATAGGATTATTATTATACTTATAGATTATTTTATAATAAAAGATATTATTAAATAAAGATTTTTACGTACTTTTTCTACCGATAGGGATAACCGGCGTTTAATTAATATATTAATCTACCTTTCCTAATATAATATTAAAGTCTATTACTTACTCGGAAAATTGAATTTTATATTCGATACTTTAAGTTAGTTAATATTTGTAAATAATATATAATTATAATTAGAAGGTATCCTAATCCTAAATAATATTTAATTAATTATCAACTAAATTTACTTTACTATTACTAAAGCTATAATAGATATTAATTTAAAGAATTATTTTACTACTACTTACCGAGAGGATAAAAAGTATATTGCAATACTCGACGATTTTAAGGATTTTAAGTTAGATAATAAGGACGTTACTATTTTTCGTCGCCCGGGCTACCCGTTCTTTATAATCGATGGTATTATTTATATTAATTAGCCGGATAGATTAAAGACCTTTTATATACTATATAACTACGTATAGAAAATCCTAAAAATAGCGTATAACGAAAAGTACTATTTTAGGCGGAATAGGATATTCTACGACCTAAAAGGATTTTCGATTATTAATAAAATTTATTTTATTAAGAAATATATTCGAAGTTATCCCTCCTATAATTTGAATTAAATTAACTATTCCCCCCCTATAAGAAACTTATAACCTATTAGGCCAAAGTTTAATAATACTCTCCTAATACGAATAGTAGCTATTAATTTTATTATCGGATTACTATTAATTTTAATTAAGAACTCCCTATAGAAACTCCTTAATTACAAAGTATTTAATACCTTAATACCCGCTACCAATATAACGTCTAAATAATTATTATTTATTTTTGGATATTCAATTTACTTAATAGAAAAATAAGGCACTATATTCGTTTAATTCCTAATCTTGTCGGACTAGGGATTACTATTAGGAATTATTTCTAATTGAAATAGGAAATTTACTTCTAACTTTTAGCGAGGAATATAGAAAGCTTTAGGTACGAAGCTACTTATAATAACCGCCTACCACCCTTAAGGAGATAGGGCGTTAGAATAAAAAAATTAAAGTATTGAAATTGTAATCCGTTTCTACGCCTTCGATTACCCCGATAGCAATTAGCTATTATTATTACTATTACTATAATAGAATTTCAATAGCACCTACATCGAAGCTATTAAAACTTTTCTATACGAATACTTTTTTGGGTATTATTTGTAAGGCTTACTAAAATTCCTTTATAACCTAGCTTCATCCTAGGAATATAACCCCGCTTTTTATAATTATATTCGAAAGGAGGTTAGATTCGCTATAGACTTCGCCGCTGTAAAAGCCAAACGGTTTTATAACCCCGGACAGAAACCTATAAATATTAAAATTAAGAATAAAATCTTTCTAAAACTTTACTATAATTATTATTTCCGAAATTACTTATTATATAAATTCTCCTAATAATATATTGGGCCCTTTAAAGTTATTAAGAAAATTAGAAAATTAGCTTTTAGAATACAGTTACCCCCTATAATAAAAGGTATTCACCTAATTATTTCGATTATTTATTTAAAGAAAGTACCCTTTGGAGAGGATTTATTCGGACGTACCCCCCCGCCCCCGGGGCTAGTAACCGATTTATAAGATTCCGACCTAGAATTACCTAATAAATTAAAGTATAAGTTAGAATATATAATTATTTACAAAATAATTCGGTAGGGAATTTTATATTAAGTAAAATAGAAAAAGTATAGTAATAAAAATAATAAATAAAAGAATAAAGAGGGTTTATTACGTTCTAAGGAGTTAGTAGCCGACTATTGGGATCGAATGGGAGGCTGCCTTGGAAAGGATTTGGGAAAAGAAAGGGTAATTAAAAAGGACTTAAATAAGAAAGATTTAAGCAAGAAAGCTATACGCCGGAATACTTAAAGGAAGGTAAATTGAAGATACTATTGAGGATAGCAGCCTTTTTATATGTAAGCCGGGACTTATTACTAGATATATACGATTAATTATAAAGTAGGGTATTAGGCTAGTATAGAGTTTAATTGAGTTATACCTAGTCCAGTACTATAGTTAGGGTATAATTAGTGCTATAGTTGGAGTGTAGGCTAGTCGGCTGCTATTGGCAGACGGCTACCGGGAAGTAGGGCGGTCTACCCTGCAAATTAGGGTAGGCCCTATTCGGACTAGGGATTTTTATATAAAAGAATCCCTGTCCGAGCCGGCCAACGGCCGCTTACTTTCCTTCTATATCTCGCTTTCTTACTTTAATATTATTGATTACATTAATAGATATTTGGAGTTTCTGAGCATCCCAGCGAACCGTAACAGTTACTAACTATTGTAAAGGAAGTATTCGAACTATTAATATTGAAGCCGGACTTATATTTAAATAGAATTCGGGGATTCCTTGCGACCGAGTATAATATATATATATTCGAACGAATTATATTAAAGTATTTAAAGGAGGAGTACTAGAATAAAAAGAAATTAAAAATAAAAGTAATTTAATAAATACCCGAATTAGTAGTAGAGTAGCTATATTGGAATTTACTTTTTATAGTAAAGATATTCGTATTCTATAATAAATTTAATATAAACTATAGGGATAGTATTCGCTATACTAATTAAACCCTAAAAAGAACCATTCTTATTATTATTAACTATTTTATTCGTAGCTACTAATATTATTTCCTACCTACAATTATAGTAAATAACCTTTTAGAATTATTCGTTTTTAAGGGATAGATAAATAAAAATAATTTTATTATATAGTTAGAGAACTATATACTACCTAAAATAAACCTGTTCCTAAACCGCAATAGTATATTAATAATAAATAATACTAAATAGTATTATAATACTAATATCCTTACAATATACTATAACGCGGGTATTTTCCTTTAGTATCTACTACCGTACTTACCCAAATACAATCCGATTAAAGTATATTTCGGTAATTTTAAATAGTATTTTAAATGTATCTACTAAATATATAGTAGTAATAATATTCTAAATAAAGATTTTCCTAACTTTCTACGTAATATTATATAAGAGATCAGTACGAGAGTAGAATAAATATAGGGGTATTTTAAGTACGCGTAGTTGAATATAGAAGGTATTAATAATAAGAAGGATTATTATACCCTTTATTTAAATAAAGTAATAGAGTATACAGTTGGTAGTTATATTATTAAGTACGGTTTAACTATATTTATAAGCGTAGAATAGGGAATAGGAATAAGAATTTCTATTATTATAGTATAATTACTTAAATATATATACTATTTATATTTTATTCTAGAATTTGTAATATACTTTATTCGTACCTAAAGAGATTTTGAAAACTAAATTCTATAATTATCCAATATTTAATAATACTACCTACCTACTAAAAAAAAAATTAAAAAAAAATATAAAAAAAGTAGCTACCGGAGATAAGGTAGAGGCCAACTAGGTTATATAATAGTTAGCCCTATTTTAAAAAGTTTAATTTAGATAAAGGTAGAAAAAGGAAATAATAGTAAATAAGCGGTAATTAATATATAATTAAGAAACCTATAAACCGATATATAAATTAGAATTCAAATAAATTAAAAAAGGGGGCGGAGGCTAATTAAATAGTATAATAATTAGCCCTACTCCTAAAAATATATTTAGTAAATTCTTTAATTATCTTTATTCATAATATTAAATTCCGGTTTACTAAACTACTTATAATCCTCTTTACTATTATTATTACTTATAATATTAATATTTTTATTATTTATATAGAGGGGGGTAGTTGGTTGGGAATTATAGTAGTCGAGATTATTATTAGAAGTATTATAGGAAGTAACGAAGCCTTTTCTACTAATATAAGGATAGAGGATACGGCGAATATTATTAATTTATAGGTAATTAGGTTAGGATAGGGCGCAATCGGGGGGTAAAGTAATTATATATTGTAAATTAGATATTACTTAGAAGTTCTTTAATTTCGGTAATCTTTATCGTTAAAATAATATAATTATTGGATAATATATACAAAATATTTTTAATAGCTTTATTTAACTTCTTTAATAAATTAGAATAAGTATTAAAGGTTTATTTAATTATAATAGAAGTAGTACGGAGGAGAGAGATATTTTAGCGAATAATAGTAAGTTTACTAATAGTAATAGTATGTTAGGAGGCTAAGAGCTCGTATACAGAAGCACCTCAGCGGCTGCTGCTCCCCTTTATTAACCGACGCGTAGGATTACTAACGATAATACTTATATTAGGTCGGGCTTGCGGGAAGGATAATTTAGCACCGCGCCGAAGCGCTAAATTAGTACGAGGCTCCATAATACTCGTTAACGGATAAATAGAGTTTATATAAGTATAAAAGAGGCTCAACGGAGCGTAATTCATTATAGTTGGTAGTTATTAATATATTTTTAAATTAACCCCTAATTTACCGTCCCCTACGTATAACTACGACTATAATTACCTTAACCTACCTTTCGCCTACGTTCCTAATAAATTAATAGCTCTTCCTCCGGGAATTAAGCCGATACTATTAAGATATATATACGTAGTAGCCAATTTATCTTTCGCACCGCCGAAGCTACTCCTCGTCCCTTTCACGCTACTACCTCCGTAGTTACTATAATTAAAATAGTCTAACCTCCTCCGCCTTTATTATAATAACGCTAGCCTACCGTAGAATCTATTAAAGAAGATAGCGATAAAAATTACCCCCCTATACCGCCCTAGGCTCCCTGTTCGTACCCTTAAATCTTAAAAGCTAATAAATTTGTATATAAATAATAATTATTCGAATTTCGGTTTACTATAATTAAACTCCTCTTCAATTATCTCTCTTCGTATATATCCTAATAGGAGTAGTTTACTTTCGTAAGCTTCGCCGAATAAAATTCCGTAGGAAATTACCCTCCTATCTCTACTAGGTTCTATTATTAAAACTACTTCTTCTATAATTAAATTTATATTTCTACTATAAATCCCTTTACTACCCTTTTATTAACGGCTATTATTATAGTTACTCCTTTACTAGCTGTAGCTATACTAGTCTATATTAAGTACCGTCCTAAATATAATATTACTAAATTTACTAGTAAGAGTTTTTTATAATTATAGAATTACCTCTATAATATTAATATGTATTTTTAAGAATACCCCCGTACTTCTTTCTTATTCGCCGTTAATTATATTAAAAGTAATCCTAAGAATATATAAATTAAATATATATTAATTCTTCGTAATAAATTTGGGTATAATATAGTTTATAATACGCTTACGTAGAGCGACCTTTGTACTTTCTTAGAGATTGAATATAATAGTAATATTTAAGCTATTAAATAATCCGCTTTTAATAAATTTAAATATATATAATAAGGCGCTTCAGAAATTATTTGTAACTTCTATAACTATTATTATACTAAAGAATTCAATTTATTATACAATTAACCGGAATATACTCGGGTTATTACTTAAGTTAATTAATTGCACCCCCTTTTTAAATAAAGTATTTTTTTAACGGCCGGTATTAATATAATAAATAAAGTAATAGCGTACGTAGAATAGTTGGAAGGTTTAGAGAGTATTGAACCGTTTATATTGTATTGCTAAAATTAAATATCTTTAGGGTATAATTTATTGTTTTCTTCGTTTTCGTACCTTCCTACTTCCTCTTGGAATATTCCTTCTTAATCGTCCTATAGTACGAACCCCCCCGAATTTCCCTATTACCCCCCTACCGCTTTTTAAATAAATCCTAATTTTATTTATTCCCTTTATTATTAAAAAGGTTATATATATAATTAGTATACCTAATTGAAGCCGCTGAATACCTATTACGAATATAATATAATAGATTATTTTGTAATAGCGTACCCGAACCGAGCCTATTATAATTGTAATTAAGTCGGCTATTTAGTACGGAATTACCCTATCCCCGCCGGCGCCCCCTTATATAGAACGAATATTAAATTAATTATAGTTAGAGCGGTAGTTACAACTATTTAAAATAATATAAGTAGATTGCGGATATACTTAGAAATAAAGTTATTAATAAAGATTTATAGAGATTAGTAGAATACGCAAGGGTTAATAGATTTAAGCGCGGAATTAAACCTAATTAATAAGTATTTATTTTTATTAAACGCAAAAATTAATCCTATACCCTATTATTTTATTAATTTCTCCCTTTAGTTTATTCTTATATATAATATAACTATTTATTTTATTAAAATATGTAACTCCTATAGTACTAAGCGGATAAAGCGAATTACTTTTACTATAATTAAATCCCTAGCTATAGAAATTATCTTCAGTTACTCCTAATTTTATAAGTAAAACCCTAATATTAATTAGTAGCGATAATTATTTTAATTTCGTATTAAGGCTAGTAATTTCGTATTAAGTATAAACTCGGTAAAGGAAGTATATGATATTATAATTATCCTAGCGGGGCTATAGTAGGATTTAATTTTACTATTAAACTTTTGGGAAATAGTAAGAGTAGAGGAAGGTTTCTACCCTTCCGCGTATATGAATATCCTATTCGAAATCCCTTCTTCTTTAGTATTAAAATTCGTAACTTTACCTATTATAATAGAATTAGCCGAATTGCCTCTAATCCCTACCCTCCTAGCAAAGGTTCTTCGAATAGTATTTAATAATATTTACTCTACCCTAGTACCCCTTATAGAATTAATACTACTATAACCCCTAAAATTATTAAAGGAAATAGAAAGTAAACCTACTATTTTTAAATTAATTATCCTACTAGAGTATAAAGAGTTCCGGTTGGTATTTAAAACTTTAATTATACCCCTACCCTAATATAATTAATTAAAATATTATATTAATTTAATTAAAGGGGAATTAATATTTTAGGGATTAATTTATATATTAAACGTTAAGGAGTTAAAAGTATTATACAAATAGTTAGTAGAAATACTCTAAAAGGGATAAATTCGTCCTTCTATTAACTTAGCGGATACTCCTATTATTTTTATTTTAAAGAAGGGTAGAAAGTTAAGGCTTTACGTCGATTTTAGGGCGCTAAATAAAGTTATAAAGAAGAATCGAATAGTATTACTCCTTATTTAAGAAATTCTAAATTAATTATTATTAGTTAAAGTCTTTATAAAATTAAATTTAAAGGATATATACTATAGGATTCGGATTCGAAAGGG